>NC_091311.1:722903-817183 GCF_038502225.1 Cherax quadricarinatus | reverse complement strand
GATAGGTCACTGTGTGTTAGTACATGACACTAGTGATAGGTCACTGTGTGTTAGTACATGACACTAGTGATAGGTCACTGTGTGTTAGTACATGACACTAGTGATAGATAGGTCACTGTGTGTTAGTACATGACACTAGTGATAGATAGGTCACTGTGTGTTAGTACATGACACTAGTGATAGGTCACTGTGTGTTAGTACATGACACTAGTGATAGGTCACTGTGTGTTAGTACATGACACTAGTGATAGATCACTGTGTGTTAGTACATGACACTAGTGATAGGTCACTGTGTGTTAGTACATGACACTAGTGATAGGTCAGTACTGTGTTTCAGTACATGACACTAGTGATAGGGCACTGTGTGTTAGTACATGACACTAGTGATAGGTCACTGTGTGTTAGTACATGAGACTAGTGATAGATCTGTGTGTTAGTACTGTGTGTTAGTACATGACACTAGTGATAGATAGGTCACTGTGTGTTAGTACATGACACTAGTGATAGTCACTGTGTGGTAGTACATGACACTAGTGATAGGTCTCTGTGTGTTAGTACATGACACTAGTGATAGGGCACTGTGTGTTAGTACATGACACTAGTGATAGATAGGTCACTGTGTGTTAGTACATGACACTAGTGATAGATAGGTCACTGTGTGTTAGTACATGACACTAGTGATAGGTCACTGTGTGTTAGTACATGACACTAGTGATAGGTCACTGTGTGTTAGTACATGACACTAGTGATAGGTCACTGTGTGTTAGTACATGACACTAGTGATAGGTCACTGTGTGTTAGTACATGACACTAGTGATAGATAGGTAGACACTAGTGATAGGTCACTGTGTGTTAGTACATGACACTAGTGGTAGGTCACTGTGTGTTAGTACATGTGTGTTAGTACATGGCACTAGATAGGTCACTAGTGCTAGTACATGACACTAGTGATAGATCACTGTGTGTTAGTACTGTAGTGATAGGTCAGTACATGACACTAGTGATAGATAGGTCAGTACATGACACTAGTGATAGGTACTGTACATGACACTAGTGATAGGTCACTGTGTGTTAGTACATGACACTAGTGATAGATAGGTCACTGTGTGTTAGTACATGACACTAGTGATAGGTCTCTGTGTGTTAGTACTGTGTGTTAGTACATGACACTAGTGATAGGTCACTGTCTGTTAGTACATGACACTAGTGATAGGTCACTGTGTGTTAATACATGACACTAGTGATAGGTCACTGTGTGTTAGTACATGACACTAGTGATAGGGCACTGAGTGTTAGTACATGACACTAGTGATAGGTCTCTGTGTGTTAGTACATGACACTAGTGATAGGTCACTGTGAGTTAGTACATGACACACTAGTGATAGGTCACTGTGTGTTAGTACATGACACTAGTGATAGGTCACTGTGTGTTAGTTCATGACACTAGTGATAGATAGGTCACTGTGTGTTAGTACATGACACAAGTGATAGGGTCACTGACACTAGTGATAGGTCACTGTGTGTACAGTACATGACACTAGTGATAGATAGGTGTGTGTTAGTACATGACACTAGTGATAGGTCACTGTGTGTTAGTACATGACACTAGTGATAGGTCTCTGTGTGTTAGTACATCACACTAGTGATAGACTGTGTGTTAGTACATGACACAAGTGATAGGTCTTTGTGTGTTACTACATGACACTAGTGATAGATAGGTCTCTGTGTGTTAGTACATGACACTAGTGATAGGTCTCTGTGTGTTAGTACATGACACTAGTGATAGATAGGTCACTGTGTGTTAGTACATGACACTAGTGATAGATAGGTCACTGTGTGTTAGTACATGACACTAGTGATATGTCACTGTTTGTTAGTACATGACACTAGTGATAGGTCACTGTGTGTTAGTACATGACATTAATGATAATTCACTGTGTGCTAGTACATGACACTAGTGATAGATAGGTCACTGTGTGTTAGTACATGACACTAGTGATAGATAGGTCACTGTGTGTTAGTACATGACACTAGTGATAGGTCACTGTTTGTTAGTACATGACACTAGTGATAGGTCTCTGTGTGTTAGTACATCACACTAGTGATAGGTCACTGTGTGTTAGTACATCACACTAGTGATAGATAGGTCACTGTGTGTTAGTACATGACACTAGTGATAGGTCACTGTGTGTTAGTACATGACACTAGTGATAGATAGGTCACTGTGTGTTAGTACATGACACTAGTGATAGGTCACTGTGTGTTAGTACATGACACTAGTGATAGGTCACTGTGTGTTAGTACATGACACTAGTGATAGGTCACTGTGTGTTAGCACATGACACTAGTGATAGATAGGTCACTGTGTGTTAGTACATGACATTAGTGATAGATAGGTCACTGTGTGTTAGTACATGACACTAGTGATAGGTCACTGTTTGTTAGTACATGACACTAGTGATAGGTCACTGTGTGTTAGTAGATGACACTAGTGATAGGTCACTGTGTGTTAGTACATAACACTAGTGATAGGTCACTGTGTGTTAGTACATGACACTAGTGATAGGTCACTGTGTTAGTACATGACACTAGTGATAGGTCACTGTGTGTTAGTGCATGGCACTAGTGATAGATCACTGTGTGTTAGTACATGACACTAGTGATAGATCACTGTGTGTTAGTACATGACACTAGTGATAGATAGGTCACTGTGTGTTAGTACATGACACTAGTGATAGATAGGTCACTGTGTGTTAGTACATGACACTAGTGATAGGTCACTGTGTGTTAGTACATGACACTAGTGATAGATAGGTCACTGTGTGTTAGTACATGACACTAGTGATAGATAGGTCACTGTGTGTTAGTACATGACACTAGTGATAGGTCACTGTGTGTTAGTACATGACACTAGTGATAGATAGGTCACTGTGTGTTAATATATGACACTAGTGATAGGTCTCTGTGTGTTAGTACATGACACTAGTGATAGGTCTCTGTGTGTTATTATATGACACTAGTGATAGATCACTGTGTGTTAGTACATGACACTAGTGATAGATCTCTGTGTGTTAGTGCATGACACTAGTTATAGATAGGTCTCTGTGTGTTAGTACATGACACTAGTGATAGATCACTGTGTGTTAGTACATGACACTAGTGATAGATAGGTCTCTGTGTGTTAGTACATGACACTAGTGATAGGTCACTGTATGTTAGTACATGACACTAGTGATAGATAGGTCACTGTGTGTTAGTACATGACACTAGTGATAGGTCACTGTGTGTTAGTACATGACACTAGTGATAGGTCTCTGTGTGTTAGTACATGACACTAGTGATAGGTCTCTGTGTGTTAGTACATGACACTAGTGATAGGTCACTGTGTTAGTACATGACACTAGTGATAGGTCACTGTGTGTTAGTACATGACACTAGTGATAGGTCACTGTGTGTTAGTACATGACACTAGTGATAGGTCACTGTGTGTTAGTACATGACACTAGTGATAGGTCTCTGTGCGTTAGTACATGACACTAGTGATAGGTCACTGTGTTAGTACATTACACTAGTGATAGGTCACTGTGTGTTAGTACATGACACTAGTGATAGGTCACTGTGTGTTAGTACATGACACTAGTGATAGGTCACTGTGTGTTAGTACATGACACTAGTGATAGATAGGTCACTGTGTGTTAGTACATGACACTAGTGATAGATAGGTCACTGTGTGTTAGTACATGACACTAGTGATATGTCACTGTGTGTTAGTACATGACACTAGTGATAGATAGGTCACTGTGTGTTAGTACATGACACAAGTGATAGGGCACTGTGTGTTAGTACATGACACTAGTGATAGATAGGTCGTTGTGTGTTAATACATGACACTAGTGATAGATAGGTCACTGTGTGTTAGTAGATGACACTAGTGATAGGTCACTGTGTGTTAGTACATGACACTAGTGATAGATAGGTCACTGTGTGTTAGTACATGACACTAGTGATAGGGCACTGTGTGTTAGTACATGACACTAGTGATAGATAGGTCGTTGTGTGTTAATACATGACATTAGTGATAGATAGGTCACTGTGTGTTAGTACATGACACTAGTGATAGATAGGTCACTGTGTGTTAGTACATGACACTAGTGATAGATAGGTCACTGTGTGTTAGTACATGACACTAGTGATAGGTCACTGTGTGTTAGTACATGACACTAGTGATAGATATGTCACTGTGTGTTAATATATGACACTAGTGATTGGTCTCTGTGTGTTAGTACATGACACTAGTGATAGGTCTCTGTGTGTTAATATATGACACTAGTGATAGATCACCGTGTGTTAGTACATGACACTAGTGATAGGTCTCTGTGTGTTAGTGCATGACACTAGTGATAGATAGGTCTCTGTGTGTTAGTACATGACACTAGTGATAGATCACTGTGTGTTAGTACATGACACTAGTGATAGATAGGTCTCTGTGTGTTAGTACATGACACTAGTGATAGGTCACTGTGTGTTAGTACATGACACTAGTGATAGATAGGTCACTGTGTGTTAGTACATGACACTAGTGATAGATAGGTCTCTGTGTGTTAGTACATGACACTTACCTGGAGAGAGTTCCGGGGGTCAACGCCCCCGCGGCCCGGTCTGTGACCAGGCCTCCTGGTGGATCAGAGCCTGATCAACCAGGCTGTTGCTGCTGGCTGCACGCAAACCAACGCACGAGCCACAGCCCGGCTGATCTGGAACTGACTTTAGGTGCTTGTCCAGTGCCAGCTTGAAGACTGCCAGGGGTCTGTTGGTAATCCCCTTTATGTGTGCTGGGAGGCAGTTGAACAGTCTCGGGCCCCTGACACTTATTGTATGGTCTCTTAACGTGCTAGTGACACCCCTGCTTTTCATTGGGGGGATGGTGCATCGTCTGCCAAGTCTTTTCCTTTCGTAGTGAGTGATTTTCGTGTGCAAGTTCGGTACTAGTCCCTCTAGGATTTTCCAGGTGTATATAATCATGTATCTCTCCCTCCTGCGTTCCAGGGAATACAGGTTTAGGAACCTCAGGCGCTCCCAATAATTAAGGTGTTTTATCTCCGTTATGCGCGCCGTGAAAGTTCTCTGTACATTTTCTAGGTCGGCAATTTCACCTGCCTTGAAAGGTGCTGTTAGTGTGCAGCAATATTCCAGCCTAGATAGAACAAGTGACCTGAAGAGTGTCATCATGGGCTTTGCCTCCCTAGTTTTGAAGGTTCTCATTATCCATCCTGTCATTTTTCTAGCAGATGCGATTGATACAATGTTATGGTCCTTGAAGGTGAGATCCTCCGATATGATCACTCCCAGGTCTTTGACGTTGGTGTTTCGCTCTATTTTGTGGCCAGAATTTGTTTTGTACTCTGATGAAGATTTAATTTCCTCATGTTTAGCATATCTGAGTAATTGAAATTTCTCATCGTTGAACTTCATATTGTTTTCTGCAGCCCACTGAAAGATTTGGTTGATGTCCACCTGGAGCTTTGCAGTGTCTGCAATGGAAGACACTGTCATGCAGATTCGGGTGTCATCTGCAAAGGAAGACACGGTGCTGTGGCTGACATCCTTGTCTATGTCGGATGTGAGGATGAGGAACAAGATGGGAGCGAGAACTGTGCCTTGTGGAACAGAGCTTTTCACCGTAGCTGCCTCGGACTTTACTCTGTTGACGACTACTCTCTGTGTTCTGTTAGTGAGGAAATTATAGATCCATCGACCGACTTTTCCTGTTATTCCTTTAGCACGCATTTTGTGCGCTATTACGCCATGGTCACACTTGTCGAAGGCTTTTGCAAAGTCTGTATATATTACATCTGCATTCTTTTTGTCTTCTAGTGCATTTAGGACCTTGTCGTAGTGATCCAATAGTTGAGACAGACAGGAGCGACCTGTTCTAAACCCATGTTGCCCTGGGTTGTGTAACTGATGGGTTTCTAGATGGGTGGTGATCTTGCTTCTTAGGACCCTTTCAAAGATTTTTATGATATGGGATGTTAGTGCTATTGGTCTGTAGTTCTTTGCTGTTGCTTTACTGCCCCCTTTGTGGAGTGGGGCTATGTCTGTTGTTTTTAGTAACTGTGGGACGACCCCCGTGTCCATGCTCCCTCTCCATAGGATGGAAAAGGCTCGTGATAGGGGTTTCTTGCAGTTCTTGATGAACACAGAGTTCCATGAGTCTGGCCCTGGGGCAGAGTGCATGGGCATGTCATTTATCGCCTGTTCGAAGTCATTTGGGGTCAGGATAACATCGGATAGGCTTGTGTTAATCAAATTTTGTGGCTCTCTCATAAAAAAATCATTTTGATCTTCGACTCTCAGTCTGGTTAGCGGCTTGCTAAAAACTGAGTCATATTGGCACTTGAGTAGCTCACTCATTTCCTTGCTGTCATCTGTGTAGGACCCATCTTGTTTAAGTAGCGGCCCAATACTGGACGTTGTTCTCGATTTTGATTTGGCATAGGAGAAGAAATACTTTGGGTTTCTTTCGATTTCATTTATGGCTTTTAGTTCTTCCCGCGATTCCTGACTCCTAAAGGATTCTTTTAGCTTAAGTTCGATGCTTGCTATTTCTCTGACCAGTGTCTCCCTACGCATTTCGGATATATTGACCTCTTTTAGCCGATAGATCACTGTGTGTTAGTACATGACACTAGTGATAAGTCTCTGTGTGTTAGTACATGACACTAGTGATAGGTCTCTGTGTGTTAGTACATGACACTAGTGATAGGTCACTGTGTTAGTACATAACACTAGTGATAGTTCACTGTGTGTTAGTACATGACACTAGTGATAGGTCACTATGTGTTAGTACATGACACTAGTGATAGGTCACTGTGTGTTAGTACATGACACTAGTGATAGGTCTCTGTGTGTTAGTACATGACACTAGTGATAGGTCACTGTGTTAGTACATGACACTAGTGATAGGTCACTGTGTGTTAGTACATGACACTAGTGATAGGTCACTGTGTGTTAGTACATGACACTAGTGATAGGTCACTGTGTGTTAGTACATGACACTAGTGATAGATAGGTCACTGTGTGTTAGTACATGACACTAGTGATAGATAGGTCACTGTGTGTTAGTACATGACACTAGTGATAGGTCACTGTGTGTTAGTACATGACACTAGTGATAGATAGGTCACTGTGTGTTAGTACATGACACTAGTGATAGGGCACTGTGTGTTAGTACATGACACTAGTGATAGATAGGTCGTTGTGTGTTAATACATGACACTAGTGATAGATAGGTCACTGTGTGTTAGTACATGACACTAGTGATAGGTCAATGTGTGTTAGTACATGACACTAGTGATAGGTCTGTGTGTGTTAGTACATGACACTAGTGATAGGTCACTGTGTGTTAGTACATGACACTAGAGATAGATCACTGTGTGTTAGTACATGACACTAGTGATAGGTCACTGTGTGTTAGTACATGACACTAGTGATAGGTCTCTGTGTGTTAGTACATGACACTAGTGATAGGTCACTGTGTGTTAGTACATGACACTAGTGATAGATCACTGTGTGTTAGTACATGACACTAGTGATAGATAGGTCACTGTGTGTTAGTACATGACACTAGTGATAGGTCACTGTGTGTTAGTACATGACATTAGTGATAGGTCACTGTGTGTTAGTACATGACACTAGTGATAGGTCACTGTGTGTTAGTACATGACACTAGTGATAGATAGGTCACTGTGTGTTAGTACATGACACTATTGATAGGTCACTGTGTGTTAGTACATGACACTAGTGATAGATAGGTCACTGTGTGTTTGTACATGACACTAGTGATAGGTCACTGTGTGTTAGTACATGACACTAGTGATAGGTCACTGTGTGTTAATATATGACACTAGTGATAGGTCTCTGTGTGTTAGTACATGACACTAGTGATAGGTCTCTGTGTGTTAATATATGACACTAGTGATAGATCACTGTGTGTTAGTACATGACACTAGTGATAGGTCTCTGTGTGATAGTGCATGACACTAGTGATAGATAGGTCTCTGTGTGTTAGTACATGACACTAGTGATATATCACTGTGTGTTAGTACATGACACTAGTGATAGATAGGTCTCTGTGTGTTAGTACATGACACTAGTGATAGGTCACTGTGTGTTAGTACATGACACTAGTGATAGATAGGTCACTGTGTGTTAGTACATGACACTAGTGATAGATAGGTCTCTGTGTGTTAGTACATGACACTAGTGATAGATAGGTCTCTGTGTGTTAGTACATGACACTAGTGATAGATCACTGTGTGTTAGTACATGACACTAGTGATAGGTCTCTGTGTGTTAGTACATGACACTAGTGATAGGTCTCTGTGTGTTAGTACATGACACTAGTGATAGGTCACTGTGTAAGTACATGACACTAGTGATAGGTCACTGTGTGTTAGTACATGACACTAGTGATAGGTCACTGTGTGTTAGTACATGACACTAGTGATAGGTCACTGTGTGTTAGTACATGACACTAGTGATAGGTCTCTGTGTGTTAATACATGACACTAGTGATAGGTCACTGTGTTAGTACATGACACTAGAGATAGGTCACTGTGTGTTAGTACATGACACTAGTGATAGGTCACTGTGTGTTAGTACATGACACTAGTGATAGGTCACTGTGTGTTAGTACATGACACTAGTGATAGATAGGTCACTGTGTGTTAGTACATGACACTAGTGATAGATAGGTCACTGTGTGTTAGTATATGACACTAGTGATAGGTCACTGTGTGTTAGTACATGACGCTAGTGATAGATAGGTCGTTGTGTGTTAATACATGACACTAGTGATAGATAGGTCACTGTGTGTTAGTACATGACACTAGTGATAGGTCACTGTGTGTTAGTACATGACACTAGTGATAGATAGGTCACTGTGTTTTAGTACATGACACTAGTGATAGGGCACTGTGTGTTAGTACATGACACTAGTGATAGGTAGGTCGTTGTGTGTTAATACATGACACTAGTGATAGATAGGTCACTGTGTGTTAGTACATGACACTAGTGATAAATAGGTCATTGTGCGTTAGTACATGACACTAGTGATAGGTCACTGTGAGTTAGTACATGACACTAGTGATAGGTCACTGTGTGTTAGTACATGACACTAGTGATAGGTCACTGTGTGTTAGTACATGACACTAGTGATAAATAGGTCACTGTGTGTTAGTACATGACACTAGTGATAGGTCACTGTGTGTTAGTACATGACACTAGTGATAGGTCACTGTGTGTTAGTACATGACACTAGTGATAGGTCTCTGTGTGTTAGTACATGGCACTAGTGATAGGTCACTGTGTGTTAGTACATGACACTAGTGATAGATCACTGTGTGTTAGTACATGACACTAGTGATAGGTCACTGTGTGTTAGTACATGACACTAGTGATAGGTCTCTGTTAGTACATGACAGTAGTGATAGATCACTGTGTGTTAGTACATGACACTAGTGATAGATCACTGTGTGTTAGTACATGACACTAGTGATAGGTCACTGTGTGTTAGTACATGACACTAGTGATAGGTGACTGTGTGTTAGTACATGACGCTAGTGATAGATAGGTCGTTGTGTGTTAATACATGACACTAGTGATAGATAGGTCACTGTGTGTTAGTACATGACACTAGTGATACGTCACTGTGTGTTAGTACATGACACTAGTGATAGATAGGTCACTGTGTGTTAGTACATGACACTAGTGATAGGGCACTGTGTGTTAGTACATGACACTAGTGATAGATAGGTCGTTGTGTGTTAATACATGACACTAGTGATAGATAGGTCACTGTGTGTTAGTACATGACACTAGTGATAAATAGGTCATTGTGCGTTAGTACATGACACTAGTGATAGGTCACTGTGTGTTAGTACATGACACTAGTGATAGGTCACTGTGTGTTAGTACATGACACTAGTGATAGGTCACTGTGTGTTAGTACATGACACTAGTGATAGATAGGTCACTGTGTGTTAGTACATGACACTAGTGATAAATAGGTCTCTATGTGTTAGTACATGACACTAGTGATAGGTCACTGTGTGTTAGTACATGACACTAGTGGTAGGTCACTGTGTGTTAGTACATGACACTAGTGATAGGTCTCTGTGTGTTAGTACATGGCACTAGTGATAGGTCACTGTGTGCTAGTACATGACACTAGTGATAGATCACTGTGTGTTAGTACATGACACTAGTGATAGGTCACTGTGTGTTAGTACATGACACTAGTGATAGGTCTCTGTTTGTTAGTACATGACACTAGTGATAGATCACTGTGTGTTAGTACATGACACTAGTGATAGATCACTGTGTGTTAGTACATGACACTAGTGATAGATAGGTCACTGTGTGTTAGTACATGACACTAGTGATAGGTCACTGTGTGTTAGTACATGACACTAGTGATAGGTCACTGTGTGTTAGTACATGACACTAGTGATAGGTCACTGTGTGTTAGTGCATGACACTAGTGATAGATAGGTCACTGTGTGTTAGTACATGACACTAGTGATAGGTCACTGTGTGTTAGTACATGACACTAGTGATAGATAGATCACTGTGTGTTTATATATGACACTAGTGATAGGTCTCTGTGTGTTAGTGCATGACACTAGTGATAGGTCTCTGTGTGTTAATATATGACAC
This sequence comes from Cherax quadricarinatus, assembly GCF_038502225.1. NCBI lineage: Eukaryota > Metazoa > Arthropoda > Malacostraca > Decapoda > Parastacidae > Cherax > Cherax quadricarinatus. The sequence continues at coordinate 806,464 of NC_091311.1, read as the reverse complement.
TAGTGATAGATCACTGTGTGTTAGTACATGACACTAGTGATAGGTCTCTGTGTGATAGTGCATGACACTAGTGATAGATAGGTCTCTGTGTGTTAGTACATGACACTAGTGATAGGTCACTGTGTGTTAGTACATGACACTAGTGATAGGTCACTGTGTGTTAGTACATGACACTAGTGATAGATAGGTCACTGTGTGTTAGTACATGACACTAGTGATAGGTCACTGTGTGTTAGTACATGACACTAGTGATAGATAGGTCACTGTGTGTTAGTACATGACACTAGTGATAGATAGGTCACTGTGTGTTAGTACATGACACTAGTGATAGATCACTGTGTGTTAGTACATGACACTAGTGATAGGTCACTGTGTGTTAGTACATGACACTAGTGATAGATCACTGTGTGTTAGTACATGACACTAGTGATAGGTCACTGTGTTAGTACATGACACTAGTGATAGGTCACTGTGTGTTAGTACATGACACTAGTGATAGGTCACTGTGTGTTAGTACATGACACTAGTGATAGGTCACTGTGTGTTAGTACATGACACTAGTGATAGGTCACTGTGTGTTAGTACATGACACTAGTGATAGGTCACTGTGTTAGTACATGACACTAGTGATAGGTCACTGTGTGTTAGTACATGACACTAGTGATAGGTCACTGTGTGTTAGTACATGACACTAGTGATAGGTCACTGTGTGTTAGTACATGACACTAGTGATAGGTCACTGTGTGTTAGTACATGACACTAGTGATAGATAGGTCACTGTGTGTTAGTACATGACACTAGTGATAGGTCACTGTGTGTTAGTACATGACACTAGTGATAGATAGGTCGTTGTGTGTTAATACATGACACTAGTGATAGATAGGTCACTGTGTGTTAGTACATGACACTAGTGATAGGTCACTGTGTGTTAGTACATGACACTAGTGATAGATAGGTCACTGTGTTAGTACATGACACTAGTGATAGGGCACTGTGTGTAAGTACATGACACTTGTGATAGATAGGTCGTTGTGTGTTAATACATGGCACTAGTGATAGATAGGTCACTGTGTGTTAGTACATGACACTAGTGATAGATATGTCGTTGTGTGTTAATACATGACACTAGTGATAGATAGGTCACTGTGTGTTAGTACATGACACTAGTGATAAATAGGTCACTGTGTGTTAGTACATGACACTAGTGATAGGTCACTGTGTGTTAGTACATGACACTAGTGATAGGTCACTGTGTGTTAGTACATGACACTAGTGATAGGTCACTGTGTGTTAGTACATGACACTAGTGATAGATAGGTCACTGTGTGTTAGTACATGACACTAGTGATAGGTCACTGTGTTAGTACATGACACTAGTGATAGGTCACTGTGTGTTAGTACATGACACTAGTGATAGATAGATCACTGTGTGTTAGTACATGACACTAGTGATAGATCACTGTGTTAGTACATGACACTAGTGATAGGTCACTGTGTGTTAGTACATGACACTAGTGATAGATAGGTCATTGTGTGTTAGTACATGACACTAGTGATAGATAGGTCACTGTGTGATAGTACATGACACTAGTGATAGGTCACCGTGTGATAGTACATGACACTAGTGATAGATAGGTCACTGTGTGTTAGTTCATGACACTAGTGATAGGTCACTGTGTGTTTGTACATGACACTAGTGATAGGTCACTGTGTGTTAGTACATGACACTAGCGATAGATAGGTCACTGTGTGTTAGTACATGACACTAGTGATAGGGCACTGTGTGTTAGTACATGACACTAGTGATAGATAGGTCGTTGTGTGTTAATACATGACACTAGTGATAGATAGGTCACTGTGTGTTAGGACATGACACTAGTGATAAATAGGTCACTGTGTGTTAGTACATGACACTAGTGATAGGTCACTGTGTGTTAGTACATGACACTAGTGATAGGTCACTGTGTGTTAGTACATGACACTAGTGATAGGTCACTGTGTGTTAGTACTTGACATTAGTGATAAATAGGTCACTGTGTGTTAGTACATGACACTAGTGATAAATAGGTCACTGTGTGTTAGTACATGACACTAGTGATAGGTCACTGTGTGTTAGTACATGACACTAGTGATAGGTCACTGTGTGTTAGTACATGACACTAGTGATAGGTCTCTGTGTGTTAGTACATGACACTAGTGATAGGTCACTGTGTGTTAGTACATGACACTAGTGATAGATCACTGTGTGTTAGTACATGACACTAGTGATAGGTCACTGTGTGTTAGTACATGACACTAGTGATAGGTCACTGTGTGTTAGTACATGACACTAGTGATAGGTCACTGTGTGTTAGTACATGACACTAGTGATAGATCACTGTGTGTTAGTACATGACACTAGTGATAGATAGGTCTCTGTGTGTTAGTACATGACACTAGTGATAGGTCTCTGTGTGTTAGTGCATGACACTAGTGATAGATATGTCTCTGTGTGTTAGTACATGACACTAGTGATAGGTCACTGTGTGTTAGTACATGACACTAGTGATAGATAGGTCACTGTGTGTTAGTACATGACACTCTGTGTGTTAGTGACACTAGGTCACTGTGTGTTAGTACATGACACTAGTGATAGATAGGTCTCTGTGTGTTAGTACATGACACTAGTGATAGGTCACTGTGTGTTAGTACATGACACTAGTGATAGATAGGTCACTGTGTGTTAGTACATGACACTAGTGATAGATAGGTCACTGTGTGTTAGTACATGACACTAGTGATAGGTCACTGTGTGTTAGTACATGACACTAGTGATAGATAGGTCACAGTGTGTTAATATATGACACTAGTGATAGGTCTCTGTGTATTAGTACATGACACTAGTGATAGGTCTCTGTGTTAATATATGACACTAGTGATAGATCACTTTGTGTTAGTACATGACACTAGTGATAGGTCTCTGTGTGTTAGTGCATGACACTAGTGATAGATAGGTCTCTGTGTGTTAGTACATGACACTAGTGATAGATCACTGTGTGTTAGTACATGACACTAGTGATAGATATGTCTCTGTGTGTTAGTACATGACACTAGTGATAGGTCACTGTGTGTTAGTACATGACACTAGTGATAGATCACTGTGTGTTAGTACATAACACTAGTGATAGGTCTATGTGTGTTAGTACATGACACTAGTGATAGATAGGTCTCTGTGTGTTAGTACATAACACTAGTGATAGATAGGTCTCTCTGTGTTAGTACATGACACTAGTGATAGGTCAGTACTGTAGTGATTAGTACTGTGTGTTATACATGACACTAGTGATAGGTCTCTGTGTGTTAGTACATGACACTAGTGATAGGTCTCTGTGTGTTAGTACATGACACTAGTGATAGGTCACTGTGTTAGTACATGACACTAGTGATAGGTCACTGTGTGTTAGTACATGACACTAGTGATAGGTCACTGTGTGTTAGTACATGACACTAGTGATAGGTCACTGTGTGTTAGTACATGACACTAGTGATAGGTCTCTGTGTGTTAGTACATGACACTAGTGATAGGTCACTGTGTTAGTACATGACACTAGTGATAGGTCACTGTGTGTTAGTACATGACACTAGTGATAGGTCACTGTGTGTTAGTACATGACACTAGTGATAGGTCACTGTGTGTTAGTACATGACACTAGTGATAGATAGGTCACTGTGTGTTAGTACATGACACTAGTGATAGACTGTGTGTTAGTACATTACTCTATTGATAGTTCACTGTGTGTTAATACATGACACTAGTGATAGATAGGTCACTGTGTGTTAGTACATGACACTAGTGATAGATCACTGTGTGTTAGTACATGACACTAGTGATAGATAGGTCACTGTGTGTTAGTACATGACACTAGTGATAGGGCACTGTGTGTTAGTACATGACACTAGTGATAGATAGGTCGTTGTGTGTTAATACATGACACTAGTGATAGATAGGTCACTGTGTGTTAGTACATGACACTAGTGATAGATAGGTCGTTGTGTGTTAATACATGACACTAGTGATAGATAGGTCACTGTGTGTTAGTACATGACACTAGTGATAAATAGGTCACTGTGCGTTAGTACATGACACTAGTGATAGTCACTGTGTAGTACATGACACTAGTGATAGGTCACTGTGTGTTAGTACATGACACTAGTGATAGGTCACTGTGTGTTAGTACATGACACTAGTGATAGATAGGTCACTGTGTGTTAGTACATGACACTAGTGTTAAATAGGTCACTGTGTGTTAGTACATGACACTAGTGATAGGTCACTGTGTGTTAGTACATGACACTAGTAGATAGGTCACTGTGTGTTAGTATATGACACTAGTGATAGGTCTTTGTGTGTTAGTACATGACACTAGTGATAGGTCACTGTGTGTTAGTACATGACACTAGTGATAGATCACTGTGTGTTAGTACATGACACTAGTGATAGGTCACTGTGTGTTAGTACATGACACTAGTGATAGGTCTCTGTTTGTTAGTACATGACACTAGTGATAGATCACTGTGTGTTAGTACATGACACTAGTGATAGGTCACTGTGTGTTAGTACATGACACTAGTGATAGGTCACTGTGTGTTAGTACATGACACTAGTGATAGATAGGTCACTGTGTGTTAGTACATGACACTAGTGATAGGTCACAGTGTGTTAGTACATGACACTAGTGATAGGTCACTGTGTGTTAGTACATGACACTAGTGATAGATCACTGTGTGTTAGTACATGACACTAGTGATAGATCACTGTGTGTTAGTACATGACACTAGTGATAGGTCACTGTGTGTTAGTACATGACACTAGTGATAGATAGGTCATTGTGTGTTAGTACATGACACTAGTGATAGATAGGTCACTGTGTGATAGTACATGACACTAGTGATAGGTCACCGTGTGATAGTACATGACACTAGTGATAGATAGGTCACTGTGTGTTAGTTCATGACACTAGTGATAGGTCACTGTGTGTTAGCACATGACACTAGTGATAGGTCACTGTGTGTTAGTACATGACACTAGTGATAGATAGGTCACTGTGTGTTAGTACATGACACTAGTGATAGGGCACTGTGTGTTAGTACATGACACTAGTGATAGATAGGTCGTTGTGTGTTAATACATGACACTAGTGATAGATAGGTCACTGTGTGTTAGGACATGACACTAGTGATAAATAGGTCACTGTGTGTTAGTACATGACACTAGTGATAGGTCACTGTGTGTTAGTACATGACACTAGTGATAGGTCACTGTGTGTTAGTACATGACACTAGTGATAGGTCACTGTGTGTTAGTACATGACATTAGTGATAAATAGGTCACTGTGTGTTAGTACATGACACTAGTGATAAATAGGTCACTGTGTGTTAGTACATGACACTAGTGATAGGTCACTGTGTGTTAGTACATGACACTAGTGATAGGTCACTGTGTGTTAGTACATGACACTAGTGATAGGTCTCTGTGTGTTAGTACATGACACTAGTGATAGGTCACTGTGTGTTAGTACATGACACTAGTGATAGATCACTGTGTGTTAGTATATGACACTAGTGATAGGTCACTGTGTGTTAGTACATGACGCTAGTGATAGGTCTCTGTGTGTTAGTACATGACACTAGTGATAGGTCACTGTGTGTTAGTACATGACACTAGTGATAGATCACTGTGTGTTAGTACATGACACTAGTGATAGATAGGTCTCTGTGTGTTAGTACATGACACTAGTGATAGGTCTCTGTGTGTTAGTACATACCACTAGTGATTTTTCTCTGTGTGTTAATATATGACACTAGTGATAGATCACTTTGTGTTAGTACATGACACTAGTGATAGGTCTCTGTGTGTTAGTGCATGACACTAGTGATAGATATGTCTCTGTGTGTTAGTACATGACACTAGTGATAGGTCACTGTGTGTTAGTACATGACACTAGTGATAGATAGGTCACTGTGTGTTAGTACATGACACTAGTGATAGATAGGTCTCTGTGTGTTAGTACATGACACTAGTGATAGATCACTGTGTGTTAGTACATAACACTAGTGATAGGTCTCTGTGTGTTAGTACATGACACTAGTGATAGATAGGTCTCTGTGTGTTAGTACATGACACTAGTGATAGGTCACTGTGTGTTAGTACATGACACTAGTGATAGATAGGTCACTGTGTGTTAATATATGACACTAGTGATAGATAGGTCACTGTGTGTTAGTACATGACACTAGTGATAGGTCACTGTGTGTTAGTACATGACACTAGTGATAGATAGGTCACTGTGTGTTAATATATGACACTAGTGATAGGTCTCTGTGTGTTAGTACATACCACTAGTGATATGTCTCTGTGTGTTAATATATGACACTAGTGATAGATCACTTTGTGTTAGTACATGACACTAGTGATAGGTCTCTGTGTGTTAGTGCATGACACTAGTGATAGATAGGTCTCTGTGTGTTAGTACATGACACTAGTGATAGATCACTGTGTGTCAGTACGTGACACTAGTGATAGATATGTCTCTGTGTGTTAGTACATGACACTAGTGATAGGTCACTGTGTGTTAGTACATGACACTAGTGATAGATAGGTCACTGTGTGTTAGTACATGACACTAGTGATAGATAGGTCTCTGTGTGTTAGTACATGACACTAGTGATAGATCACTGTGTGTTAGTACATAACACTAGTGATAGGTCTATGTGTGTTAGTACATGACACTAGTGATAGATAGGTCTCTGTGTGTTAGTACATGACACTAGTGATAGATAGGTCTCTGTGTGTTAGTACATGACACTAGTGATAGGTCTCTGTGTGTTAGTACATGACACTAGTGATAGATAGGTCACTGTGTGTTAGTACATGACACTAGTGATAGGTAGGTCTCTGTGTGTTAGTACATGACACTAGTGATAGGTCTCTGTGTGTTAGTACATGACACTAGTGATAGGTCACTGTGTTAGTATATGACACTAGTGATAGGTCACTGTGTGTTAGTACATGACACTAGTGATAGGTCACTGTGTGTTAGTACATTACACTAGTGATAGGTCACTGTGTGTTAGTACATGACACTAGTGATAGGTCTCTGTGTGTTAGTACATGACACTAGTGATAGGTCACTGTGTTAGTACATGACACTAGTGATAGGTCACTGTGTGTTAGTACATGACACTAGTGATAGGTCACTGTGTGTTAGTACATGACACTAGTGATAGGTCACTGTCTGTTAGTACTTGACACTAGTGATAGATAGGTCACTGTGTGTTAGTACATGACACTAGTGATAAATAGGTCACTGTGTGTTAGTACATGACACTAGTGATAGGTCACTGTGTGATAGTACATGACACTAGTGATAGATAGGTCACTGTGTGTTAGTACATGACACTAGTGATAGATCACTGTGTGTTAGTACATGACACTAGTGATAGATAGGTCACTGTGTGTTAGTACATGACACTAGTGATAGGGCACTGTGTGTTAGTACATGACACTATTGATAGATAAGTCGTTGTGTGTTAATACATGACACTAGTGATAGATAGGTCACTGTGTGTTAGTACATGACACTAGTGATAGATAGGTCGTTGTGTGTTAATACATGACACTAGTGATAGATAGGTCACTGTGTGTTAGTACATGACACTAGTGATAAATAGGTCACTGTGCGTTAGTACATGACACTAGTGATAGGTCACTGTGTGTTAGTACATGACACTAGTGATAGGTCACTGTGTGTTAGTACATGACACTAGTGATAGGTCACTGTGTGTTAGTACATGACACTAGTGATAGATAGGTCACTGTGTGTTAGTACATGACACTAGTGATAAATAGGTCACTGTGTGTTAGTACATGACACTAGTGATAGGTCACTGTGTGTTAGTACATGACACTACTGATAGGTCACTGTGTGTTAGTATATGACACTAGTGATAGGTCTTTGTGTGTTAGTACATGACACTAGTGATAGGTCACTGTGTGTTAGTACATGACACTAGTGATAGATCACTGTGTGTTAGTACATGACACTAGTGATAGGTCACTGTGTGTTAGTACATGACACTAGTGATAGGTCTCTGTTTGTTAGTACATGACACTAGTGATAGATCACTGTGTGTTAGTACATGACACTAGTGATAGATCACTGTGTGTTAGTACATGACACTAGTGATAGGTCACTGTGTGTTAGTACATGACACTAGTGATAGATATGTCACTGTGTGTTAGTACATGACACTAGTCATAGATAGGTCTCTGTGTGTTAGTACATGACACTAGTGATAGATCACTGTGTGTTAGTACATGACACTAGTGATAGATAGGTCACTGTCTGTTAGTACATGACACTAGTGATAGGTCACTGTGTGTTAGTACATGACACTAGTGGTAGGTCACTGTGTGTTAGTACATGACACTAGTGATAGATAGGTCACTGTGTGTTAGTACATGACACTAGTGATAGGCCACTGTGTTCGTACATGACACTATTGACAGGTCACTGTGTTAGTACATGACACTAGTGATAGATCACTGTGTGTTAGTACATGACACTAGTGATAGGTCACTGTGTTAGTACATGACACTAGTGATAGATCACTGTGTGTTAGTACATGACACTAGTGATAGGTCACTGTGTTAGTACATGACACTAGTGATAGGTCACTGTGTGATAGTACATGACACTAGTGATAGGTCACTTTGTGTTAGTACATGACACTAGTGATAGGTCTCTGTGTGTTAGTACATGACACTAGTGATAGGTCACTGTGTTAGTACATGACACTAGTGATAGGTCACTGTGTTAGTACATGACACTAGTGGTAGGTCACTGTGTGTTAGTACATGACACCAGTGATAGGTCACTGTGTGTTAGTACATGACACTAGTGATAGGTCACTGTGTGTTAGTACATGACACTAGTGATAGGTCACTGTGTTAGTACATGACACTAGTGATAGGTCACTGTGTGTTAGTACATGACACTAGTGATAGGTCACTGTGTGTTAGTACATGACACTAGTGATAGATAGGACACTGTGTGTTAGTACATGACACTGGTGATAGGTCTCTTTGTGTTAGTATATGACACTAGTGATAGATAGGTCACTGTGTGTTAGTACATGACACTAGTGATAGGACTCTGAGTGTTAGTACATGACACAAGTGATAGGACTCTGAGTGTTAGTACATGACACTAGTGATAGATAGGTCACTGTGTGTTAGTACATGGCACTAGTGATAGGTCACTGTGTGTTAGTACATGACACTAGTGATAGATCACTGTGTGTTAGTACATGACACTAGTGATAGGTCACTGTGTGTTAGTACATGACACTAGTGATATATAGGTCACTGTGTTAGTACATGACACTAGTGATAGATAGGTCACTGTGTGTTAGTACATGACACTAGTGATAGATAGGTCACTGTGTGTTAGTGCATGACACTAGTGATAGATAGGTCACTGTGTGTTAGTACATGACACAAGTGATTGGTCTCTGTGTGTTAGTATATGACACTAGTGATAGATAGGTCACTGTGTGTTAGCACATGACACTAGTGATAGGTCTCTGTGTGTTAGTACATGACACTAGTTATAGATAGGTCACTGTGTGTTAGTACATGACACTAGTGATAGGTCACAGTGTGTTAGTACATGACACTAGTGATAGGTCACTGTGTGTTAGTACATGACACTAGTGATAGATCACTGTGTGTTAGTACATGACACTAGTGATAGATCACTGTGTGTTAGTACATGACACTAGTGATAGGTCACTGTGTGTTAGTACATGACACTAGTGATAGATAGGTCACTGTGTGTTAGTACATGACACTAGTGATAGATAGGTCACTGTGTGATAGTACATGACACTAGTGATAGGTCACTGTGTGATAGTACATGACACTAGTGATAGATAGGTCACTGTGTGTTAGTACATGACACTAGTGATAGGTCACTGTGTGTTAGTACATGACACTAGTGATAGATAGGTCACTGTGTGTTAGTACATGACACTAGTGATAGGGCACTGTGTGTTATTACATGACACTAGTGATAGATAGGTCGTTGTGTGTTATTACATGACACTAGTGATAGATAGGTCACTGTGTGTTAGTACATGACACTAGTGATAGGGCACTGTGTGTTATTACATGACACTAGTGATAGATAGGTCGTTGTGTGTTATTACATGACACTAGTGATAGATAGGTCACTGTGTGTTAGTACATGACACTAGTGATAAATAGGTCACTGTGTGTTAGTACATGGCACTAGTGATAGGTCACTGTGTGTTAGTACATGACACTAGTGATAGGTCACTGTGTGGTAGTACATGACACTAGTGATAGGTCACTGTGTGTTAGTACATGACATTAGTGATAAATAGGTTACTGTGTGTTAGTACATGACACTAGTGATAAATAGGTCACTGTGTGTTAGTACATGACACTAGTGATAGGTCACTGTGTGTTAGTACATGACACTAGTGATAGGTCACTGTGTGTTAGTACATGACACTAGTGATAGGTCTCTGTGTGTTAGTACATGACACTAGTGATAGGTCACTGTTTGTTAGTACATGACATTAGTGATAGATCACTGTGTGTTAGTATATGACACTAGTGATAGGTCACTGTGTGTTAGTACATGACGCTAGTGATAGGTCTCTGTGTGTTAGTACATGACACTAGTGATAGGTCACTGTGTGTTAGTACATGACACTAGTGATAGATCACTGTGTGTTAGTACATGACACTAGTGATAGATAGGTCTCTGTGTGTTAGTACATGACACTAGTGATAGGTCACTGTGTGTTAGTAAATGACACTAGTGATAGATAGGTCACTGTGTGTTAGTACATGACACTAGTGATAGATAGGTCACTGTGTGTTAGTACATGACACTAGTGATAGGTCACTGTGTGTTAGTACATGACACTAGTGATAGATAGGTCACTGTGTGTTAATATATGACACTAGTGATAGGTCTCTGTGTGTTAGTACATACCACTAGTGATAGGTCTCTGTGTGTTAATATATGACACTAGTGATAGATCACTTTGTGTTAGTATATGACACTAGTGATAGGTCTCTGTGTGTTAGTGCATGACACTAGTGATAGATAGGTCTCTGTGTGTTAGTACATGACACTAGTGATAGATCACTGTGTGTCAGTACATGACACTAGTGATAGATATGTCTCTGTGTGTTAGTACATGACACTAGTGATAGATATGTCTCTGTGTGTTAGTACATGACACTAGTGATAGGTCACTGTGTGTTAGTACATGACACTAGTGATAGATAGGTCACTGTGTGTTAGTACATGACACTAGTGATAGATAGGTCTCTGTGTGTTAGTACATGACACTAGTGATAGATAGGTCTCTGTGTGTTAGTACATGACACTAGTGATAGGTCTCTGTGTGTTAGTACATGACACTAGTGATAGATAGGTCACTGTGTGTTAGTACATGACACTAGTGATAAATAGGTCTCTGTGTGTTAGTACATGACACTAGTGGTAGGTCTCTGTGTGTTAGTACATGACACTAGTGATAGGTCACTGTGTTAGTACATGACACTAGTGATAGGTCACTGTGTGTTAGTACATGACACTAGTGATAGGTCACTGTGTGTTAGTACATGACACTAGTGATAGGTCACTGTGTGTTAGTACATGACACTAGTGATAGGTCTCTGTGTGTTAGTACATGACACTAGTGATAGGTCACTGTGTTAGTACATGACACTAGTGATAGGTCACTGTGTGTGTTAGTACATGACACTAGTGATAGGTCACTGTGTGTTAGTACATGACACTAGTGATAGGTCACTGTGTGTTAGTACATGACACTAGTGATAGATAGGTCACTGTGTGTTAGTACATGACACTAGTGATAAATAGGTCACTGTGTGTTAGTACATGACACTAGTGATAGGTCACTGTGTGATAGTACATGACACTAGTGATAGATAGGTCACTGTGTGTTAGTACATGACACTAGTGATAGATCACTGTGTGTTAGTACATGACACTAGTGATAGATAGGTCACTGTGTGTTAGTACATGACACTAGTGATAGATCACTGTGTGTTAGTACATGACACTAGTGATAGATAGTTCACTGTGTGTTAGTACATGACACTAGTGATAGGGCACTGTGTGTTAGTACATGACACTAGTGATAGATAGGTCGTTGTCTGTTAATACACGACACTAGTGATAGATAGGTCAATGTGTGTTAGTACATGACACTAGTGATAGATCACTGTATATTAGTACATGACACTAGTGATAGATAGGTCACTGTGTGTTAGTACATGACACTAGTGATAGATAGGTCGTTGTGTGTTAATACATGACACTAGTGATAGATAGGTCACTGTGTGTTAGTACATGACACTAGTGATAGATCACTGTGTGTTAGTACATGACACTAGTGATAGATAGGTCACTGTGTGTTAGTACATGACACTAGTGATAGATAGGTCACTGTGTGTTAGTACATGACACTAGTGATTGATAGGTCGTTGTTTGTTAATACATGACACTAGTGATAGATAGGTCGTTGTGTGTTAATACATGACACTAGTGATAGATAGGTCACTGTGTGTAAGTACATGACACTAGTGATAGGTCACTGTGTGTTAGTACATGACACTAGTGATAGGTCACTGTGTGTTAGTACATGACACTAGTGATAGGTCACTGTGTGTTAGTACATGACTCTAGTGATAGATAGGTCGTTGTGTGTTAATACATGACACTAGTGATAGATAGGTCACTGTGTGTTAGTACATGATACTAGTGATAGGTCACTGTGTGTTAGTACATGACACTAGTGATAGGTCACTGTGTGTTAGTACATGACACTAGTGATAGGTCACTGTGTGTTAGTACATGACACTAGTGATAGATAGGTCACTGTGTGTTAGTACATGACACTAGTGATAGATAGGTCACTGTGTGTTAGTACATTACGCTAGTGATAAATAGGTCACTGTGTGTTAGTACATGACACTAGTGATAGGTCACTGTGTGTTAGTACATGACACTAGTGATAGATAGGTCGTTGTGTGTTAATACATGACACTAGTGATAGATAGGTCACTAGCAATAGTGAGGATATATTACCAAAAACAACTGGTGGGAGCTCCATTGTTGGTGCTAGGGAGGATAGAAGTAAGACAGGGAAACATGCACCAACAGGGAATACAGTCACAGAAACTCAAGGCAAACGGAAACCAAGCCTGTGCACATACTATGCACTCGGTATCTGCTGGCATGGGAAATCTGGAAAAACAGATGGGACGTGCAACTATGACCACCCTCGGAAATGCCATGCCCATATGACAACAGGAAAATGCAAACTCCCTTCCTGTAAGCTTTTTCACCCTGAACTGTGTACCTCTTCAGTACAGGAAAGACTGTGCTATAACTTAAATTGCCAGGCATACCATCTAAAGGGGACAAAAAGATACAAAACATCAAGGCCATGGGAAAACCTGGGTAGCCACAGCCACTCAAGAGAGAGGTTTTTTAGTGCCAGGAAGGAAAAAAAACTGGCAGGAAATGGCAGAAATCGTACACCAAATCCAGTCATTCCTGGAGTGGAACCACAGTCGATGGCCTCCACTCCAAACCAACAGATACAGATACTAATGCCGGAAAAAAAATCCCCCCCCCCAGTACCAACAATACCACCAGTCCGATATCATTCTTCTTTGCAAATATACAGGGTCTAAAGCCAGCAACAAACAACAAAATACCTTTCATCCGTGGACTGCTTGCAGAGGCAAAGGCAATGTTCGCGGCTTTCACTGAGACCCACATAAAGGATCACTTGGACATCGAAATATGGATCCCAGGTTACAACCTATACAGATGTGACAGAGTGAACAGGCAAAAGGGGGGGGTTGGCCTGTACATTGCAGAGTCACTTGTTTGCACAGAACTGCTAAATGCCTCAAATGATGTAGTGGAAGTTTTAGCAGTAAAGGTCGAGAACCAAAACCTAGTCATTGTGATAGTCTACAAGCCTCCGGATGCAACATCCTAGCAATTCCAGGAACAGCTGTTAAAAATTGACCACTGTCTGGAAAACCTTCCAGCTCCTGCACCCAACATCTTGCTCCTGGGGGATTTCAACTTAAGGCACCTAAAATGGAGGAATATACCAAATATTATTGTTGCAGTAATAACACCAGGAGGCAGCTTTGATGAAAACTCACACTCACGCGAGCTTTTAAATCTCTGCACAAAATTCAATTTAAACCAGCAAATAATAGAGCCTACTAGACTGGAGAATACACTAGACCTCATCATCACTGACAATGATGATCTGATAAGAAATATCACCATATCAAAAACAATATACTCAGATCACAACATAATTGAGGTTCAGTCATGTATGCGCGGAGCCCCAGACCGACATAATGAGATTAGTCACGAGGGAGCATTCACCAAATTCAACTTCAATAACAAAAACATAAAGTGGGACCAAGTAAACCAAGTCCTAACCGATATAAGCTGGGAAGATATAATAAGCAACACAGACCCCAACTTATGCCTAGAACAGATTAACTCGGTGGCACTCGATGTATGCACAAGGCTTATTCCTCTAAGAAAAAGGAGGAGTAGATGTAAAACAGAAAGAGACAGGCGCTCCCTTTACAGGCGACGGAAAAGAATAACAGAGCGGCTAAAAGAGGTCAATATATCTGAAATGCGTAGGGAGACACTGGTCAGAGAAATAGCAAGCATCGAACTTAAGCTAAAAGAATCCTTTAGGAGTCAGGAATCGCGGGAAGAACTAGAAGCCATAAATGAAATCGAAAGAAACCCAAAGTATTTCTTCTCCTATGCCAAATCAAAATCGAGAACAACGTCCAGTATTGGGCCCCTACTTAAACAAGATGGGTCCTACACAGATGACAGCAAGGAAATGAGTGAGCTACTCAAGTCCCAATATGACTCAGTTTTTAGCAAGCCGCTAACCAGACTGAGAGTCGAAGATCAAAATGAATTTTTTTATGAGAGAGCCACAAAATTTGATTAACACAAGCCTATCCGATGTTATCCTGACCCCAAATGACTTCGAACAGGCGATAAATGACATGCCCATGCACTCTGCCCCAGGGCCAGACTCATGGAACTCTGTGTTCATCAAGAACTGCAAGAAGCCCCTATCACGAGCCTTTTCCATCCTATGGAGAGGGAGCATGGACACGGGGGTCGTCCCACAGTTACTAAAAACAACAGACATAGCCCCACTCCACAAAGTGGGCAGTAAAGCAACAGCAAAGAACTACGGACCAATAGCACTAACATCCCATATCATAAAAATCTTTGAAAGGGTCCTAAGAAGCAAGATCACCACCCATCTAGAAACCCATCAGTTACACAACCCAGGGCAACATGGGTTTAGAACAGGTCGCTCCTGTCTGTCTCAACTATTGGACCACTACGACAAGGTCCTAAATGCACTAGAAGACAAAAAGAATGCAGATGTAATATATACAGACTTTGCAAAAGCCTTCGACAAGTGTGACCATGGCGTAATAGCGCACAAAATGCGTGCTAAAGAATAACAGGAAAAGTCGGTCGATGGATCTATAATTTCCTCACTAACAGAACACAGAGAGTAGTCGTCAACAGAGTAAAGTCCGAGGCAGCTACGGTGAAAAGCTCTGTTCCACAAGGCACAGTACTCGCTCCCATCTTGTTCCTCATCCTTATATCCGACATAGACAAGGATGTCGGCCACAGCACCGTGTCTTCCTTTGCAGATGACACCCGAATCTGCATGACAGTGTCTTCCATTGCAGACACTGCAAAGCTCCAGGCAGACATCAACCAAATCTTTCAGTGGGCTGCAGAAAACAATATGAAGTTCAACGATGAGAAATTTCAATTACTCAGATATGGTAAACATGAGGAAATTAAATCTTCATCAGAGTACAAAACAAATTCTGGCCACAAAATAGAGCGAAACACCAACGTCAAAGACCTGGGAGTGATCATGTCGGAGGATCTCACCTTCAAGGACCATAACATTGTATCAATCGCATCTGCTAGAAAAATGACAGGATGGATAATGAGAACCTTCAAAACTAGGGAGGCCAAGCCCATGATGACACTCTTCAGGTCACTTATTCTATCTAGGCTGGAATATTGCTGCACACTAACAGCACCTTTCAAGGCAGGTGAAATTGCCGACCTAGAAAATGTACAGAGAACTTTCACGGCGCGCACAACGGAGATAAAACACCTCAATTATTGGGAGCGCTTGAGGTTCCTAAACCTGTATTCCCTGGAACGCAGCAGGGAGAGATACATGATTATATACACCTGGAAAATCCTAGAGGGACTAGTACCGAACTTGCACACGAAAATCACTCACTACGAAAGCAAAAGACTTGGCAGACGATGCACCATACCCCCAATGAAAAGCAGGGGTGTCACTAGCACGTTAAGAGACCATACAATAAGTGTCAGGGGCCCGAGACTGTTCAACTGCCTCCCAGCACACATAAGGGGGATTACCAACAGACCCCTGGCAGTCTTCAAGCTGGCACTGGACAAGCACCTAAAGTCAGTTCCGGATCAGCCGGGCTGTGGCTCGTACGTTGGTTTGCGTGCAGCCAGCAGCAACAGCCTGATTGATCAGGCTCTGATCCACCAGGAGGCCTGGTCACAGACCGGGCCGCGGGGGCGTTGACCCCCGGAACTCTCTCCAGGTAAACTCCAGGTGTGTTAGTACATGACACTAGTGATAGTTCACTGTGTGTTAGTACATGACACAAGTGATAGGTCACTGTGTGTTAGTACATGACACTAGTGATAGGTCTCTGTGTGTTAGTACATGACACTAGTGATAGGTCACTGTGTGTTAGTACATGACACTAGTGATAGGTCACTGTGTGTTAGTACATGACACTAGTGATAGGTCACTGTGTGTTAGTACATGACACTAGTGATAGAGTACATGACACTAGTGATAGGTCACTGTGTGTTAGTACATGACACTAGTGATAGATCAGGTCACTGTGTGGTCACTAGTACATGACACTAGTGATAGATAGGTCACTGTGTGTTAGTACATGACACTAGTGATAGGTCACTGTGTGTTAGTACATGACACTAGTGATAGATAGGTCACTGTGTGTTAGTACATGACACTAGTGATAGGTCACTGTGTGTTAGTACATGACACTAGTGATAGGTCACTGTGTGTTGACACTAGTGATAGATAGGTCATGTGTGTTAGTACATGACACTAGTGATAGGTCACTGTGTGGTAGTACATGACACTATTGACAGGTCACTGTGTGTTAGTACATGACACTAGTGATAGATCACTGTGTGTTAGTACATGACACTAGTGATAGGTCACTGTGTTAGTACATGACACTAGTGATAGATCACTGTGTGTTAGTACATGACACTAGTGATAGGTCACTGTGTTAGTACATGACACTAGTGATAGATCACTGTGTGTTAGTACATGACACTAGTGATAGGTCACTGTGTGTTAGTACATGATACTAGTGATAGGTCACTGTGTGTTAGTACATGACACTAGTGATAGGTCTCTATGTGTGAGTAAATGACACTAGTGATAGGTCATTGTGTGTTACTGTGTGTTAGGTACTGTGACACTAGTGATAGGTCACTGTGTGTTAGTACATGACACTAGTGATAGGTCTCTGTGTGTTAGTGCATGACACTAGTGATAGGTCACTGTGTGTTAGTACATGACACTAGTGATAGATCACTGTGTGTTAGTACATGACACTAGTGATAGGTCACTGTTTTAGTACATGACACTAGTGATAGGTCACTGTGTTAGTACATGGCACTAGTGATAGGTCACTGTGTGTTAGTACATGACACTAGTGATAGATAGGTCACTGTGTGTTAGTACATGACACTAGTGATAGGTCACTGTGTGTTAGTACATGACACTAGTGATAGGTCACTGTGTGTTAGTACATGACACTAGTGATAGATAGGTCACTGTGTGTTAGTACATGACACTAGTGATAGATCACTGTGTGTTAGTACATGACACTAGTGATAGGTCACTGTGTGTTAGTACATGACACTAGTGATAGATAGGTCACTGTGTGTTAGTACACGACACTAGTGATAGGTCACAGTGTGTTAGTACATGACACTAGTGATAGATCACTGTGTGTTAGTACATGACACTAGTGATAGGTCACTGTGTTAGTACATGACACTAGTGATAGTCACTGTGTGTTAGTACATGACACTAGTGATAGATCACTGTGTGTTAGTACATGACACTAGTGATAGGTCACTGTGTGTTAGTACATGACACTAGTGATAGGTCACTGTGCGTTTGTACATGACACTAGTGATAGATAGGTCACTGTGTGTTAGTACATGACACTAGTGATAGGTCACTGTGTTAGTACATGACACTAGTGATAGGTCACTGTGTTAGTACATGACACTAGTGATAGATCACTGTGTGTTAGTACATGACACTAGTGATAGGTCACTGTGTTAGTACATGACACTAGTGATAGATCACTGTGTGTTAGTACATGACACTAGTGATAGGTCACTGTGTTAGTACATGACACTAGTAATAGATAACTGTGTGTTAGTACACGACACTAGTGATAGGTCACTGTGTTAGTACATGACACTAGTGATAGGTCACTGTGTGATAGTACATGACACTAGTGATAGGTCACTGTGTGTTAGTACATGACACTAGTGATAGGTCATTGTGTGTTAGTACATGACACTAGTGATAGGTCACTGTGTTAGAACATGACACTAGTGATAGATCACTGTGTGTTAGTACATGACACTAGTGATAGGTCTCTGTGTGTTAGTGCATGACACTAGTGATAGGTCACTGTGTGTTAGTACATGACACTAGTGATAGATCACTGTGTGTTAGTACATGACACTAGTGATAGGTCACTGTGTTAGTGCATGACACTAGTGATAGGTCACTGTGTGTAAGTACATGACACTAGTGATAGATCACTGTGTGTTAGTACATGACACTAGTGATAGATAGGTCTCTGTGTGTTAGTACATGACACTAGTGATTGGTCACTGTGTGATAGTACATGACACTAGTGATAGGTCACTGTGTGTTAGTATATGACACTAGTGATAGTCACTGTGTGTTAGTACATGACACTAGTGATAGATCACTGTGTGTTAGTACATGACACTAGTGATAGGTCACTGTGTGTTAGTACATGACACTAGTGATAGATAGGTCACTGTGTGTTAGTACATGACACTAGTGATAGGTCACAGTGTGTTAGTACATGACACTAGTGATAGATCACTGTGTGTTAGTACATGACACTAGTGATAGGTCACTGTGTTAGTACATGACACTAGTTATAGTCACTGTGTGTTAGTACATGACACTAGTGATAGATCACTGTGTGTTAGTACATGACACTAGTGATAGGTCACTGTGTGTTAGTACATGACACTAGTGATAGGTCACTGTGTGTTAGTACATGACACTAGTGATATGTCTCTGTGTGTTAGTGCATGACACTAGTGATTGATAGGTCACTGTGTGTTTGTACATGACACTAGTGATAGATAGGTCACTGTGTGTTAGTACATGAGACTAGTGATAGGTCTCTGTGTGTTAGTACATGACACTAGTGATAGATAGGTCACTGTGTGTTAGTACATGACACTAGTGATAGATAGGTATCTGTGTGTTAGTACATGACACTAGTGATAGATCACTGTGTGTTAGTACATGACACTAGTGATAGATAGGTCTCTGTGTGTTAGTACATGACACTAGTGATAGATCACTGTGTGTTAGTATATGACACTAGTGATAGGTCTCTGTGTTAGTACATGACACTAGTGATAGGTCACTGTGTTAGTACATGACACTAGTGATAGGTCACTGTGTGTTAGTACATGACACTAGTGATAGGTCACTGTGTGTTAGTACATGACACTAGTGATAGATAGGTCACTGTGTGTTAGTACATGACACTAGTGATAGGTCTCTGTGTGTTAGTATATGACACTAGTGATAGATAGGTCACTGTGTGTTAGTACATGACACTAGTGATAGGACTCTGTGTGTTAGTACATGATACTAGTGATAGATAGGTCACTGTGTGTTAGTACATGACACTAGTGATAGGTCACTGTGTGTTAGTACATGACACTAGTGATAGATCACTGTGTGTTAGAACATGACACTAGTGATAGGTCTCTGTGTGTTAGTATATGACACTAATGATAGATAGGTCACTGTGTGTTAGTACATGACACTAGTGATAGGTCTCTGTGTGTTAGTACATGACACTAGTGATATATAGGTCACTGTGTGTTAGTACATGACACTAGTGATAGGTCACCGTGTGTTAGTACATGACACTAGTGATAGATAGGTCACTGTGTTAGTACATGACACTAGTGATAGATAGGTCACTGTGTGTTAGTACATGACACTAGTGATAGATAGGTCACTGTGTGTTAGTACATGACACTAGTGATAGGTCTCTGTGTGTTAGTATATGACACTAGTGATAGATAGGTCACTGTGTGTTAGTACATGACACTAGTGATAGATCACTGTGTGTTAGTACATGACACTAGTGATAGGTCACTGTGTGATAGTACATGACACTAGTGATAGGTCACTGAGTGTTAGTACATGACACTAGTGATAGGTCACTGTGTTAGTACATGTCACTAGTGATAGATTGGTACTTATGTTTTAATTCATTAGACGTGTGATTTTCAAACACTAAATATTCCAGTCATTATATGTGTTCCAGGTAAACAGAGATCACAGTGATGGAATGAACAGTATTAAAGACAGCTGAGAGGATAAAAATCCTTCATTGGTATATATACACCACCCGTCTGCTGATGCATGCCTGACATCAGCTGACGTGTAGTGTAACACCTACAATTAGCTCACTACGCTTAAAACAACAGACATAGTCCCCTCCACAAAGGTGGCGGTAAAGCAACAGCAAAGAATTACAGACCGATAGCACTAACTTCCCATATCATAAATTTCTTTGAAAGGGTTCTAAGAAGCAAGATCGCTATCCACCTAGATACCCATCAGTTACACAACACAGGACAACATGTGTTTAGAGCAGGTCGCTCCTGCCTGTCCCAGCTACTAGACCACTATGACGAGGTCTAAGTTATGATGTCTCAAAGAGGGAGTAGATTACAATCTTGGGTTGTCAGTTAGCAGGGAGACTAACACCAGTCAGTCCATCTGTCATCATTCTATCATGCAGGAGGAGCCACATGTCTATCATGCAGGAGGAGCCACATGTCTGTGGTGCATCCAACAAAATAAGCAGACTCTTGGATGTCACTACCGCCCGGCTCCGGCTGGGTTACAAGTATCTTTGGCAGGTTAAATCACCACCACCAGATGTAGACCAAACGAAATGTAAACTTTGCCAGATGGACTATTGTCACACCTTGCGTCATTATGTACTAGAGTGCGTCACACCCTGCGTCATTATGTACTGGAGTGCGATAAAATTAATGAATTTCGAGCCAACTCACTCAGAAGTGTTCAAGAAATGGCAAAGTATTTTATCCACAGTGGTATATTACAAACTATTCTGAAAAAATACCCTGACTTTGCTCATTGTAAATAAAGCGTTAACACGTGTGTGTGTACTCACCTATTTGTGATTGCAGGGGTCGAAACTCTAGCTCCTGGCCCCGCCTCTTCACTGGTTGCTACTGGGTCCTTTCTCTCTCCCTTCGCCAATACAAAGAAAGACTAAGAGCACTTATAGTTGTGGCTGGGTTTCACCCCAGGTATGGTGCTAATGTTAAAATTGTGAAAATGATGTATCTTGCTTATATTAGATCATTGGTTGATTATGCTGCGCCACTACTTGCTCTTGTGTCTGACTGGAAGCTTGGAGGGCTGGAAAAACTGCAGAACGAAGCAATGAGGATCATTTTAGGATGCCCTCGTACTGCCAAAATTTTAAATATGCAAAAAGAACTTGATATTCCAAGCATCAGAGATCGTGTTACTGAAAGAAATATCCTAATTGGGGTTAATATGCTCAGGCAAGCTCATTCAAACCCCTGCACAGAAGCCCTCCAAACTTTCCTCAGCACTGGTGAACACTCCTCCAGATGGATCGAAAAAACTGGAACCGACCTCCGCATGAATCAGATACATGATCTATGTCAAGTAATGCAACAGCGGCACTTCTCCACTCCATGGAATATTACCCCATTCCAAACTACCATTCCTCCATTTCCCCCCAAACTACTTCTTAAATCACAACCAAAACTTCGCCTTGAAGCCAAACATGAGGCCTTAAGCTGTATTGATAACTTAGTCACACAGCACACACTCTCGCAAATTATTTACGCTGATGGTTCTGTTCACCAATCCACTGGTGCAGCTGGTAGTGCTGCTGTTGTCGTTCAGAGTGATGGCTCTCTTAAAGAAATTGGAGCACGCATCAATAATTGGGCCTCTACCCTTCAGACAGAACTGTTTGCCATACTCCTTGCACTGAAATGCATCTATGTATCAAAGATTGACAGTTTAATTGTAACTGATTCTCTGTCATCCATAAATGCTCTCAACTCATTAAGCATAAATTGTGGCATGCTTGTGTCAGAAGCCAGACACAGGTATGGTAGGATTGTGGACAGTGGAGTCAGAGTGCACATGCTGTGGATTCCATCTCACATTGGTCTTCAGATGCATGATAGAACTGATAAATTGGCTAAGCTGTATGCTTTCAAAGAGGGAGTAGATTACAATCTTGGCTTGTCAGGTAGTAGTTTGAGAACAATAATACGAAAAGAACTTCAACTGAATTTTATGGACTTAAGGCTCAGGGAGATTGACACCAGTGAGTCCATCTGTCATCACTCTATCATGCAGGAGGAGCCACATGTCTATGGTGCATCCAACAAAATAAGCAGACTCTTGGATGTCACTACTGCTCGGCTCCGGCTGGGTTACAAGTATCTTTGGCAGGTTAAATCACCACCACCAGATGTAGACCAAACGAAATGTAAACTTTGCCAGATGGACTATTGTCACACATTGCGTCATTATGTACTGGAGTGCGATAAAATTAATGAATTTAGAAACAACTCACTCAGAAATGTTCAAGAAATGGCAAAGTATTTTATCCACAGTGGTATATTGCAGACCATTCTGGAGAAATACCCTGACTTTGCTAGCTGTAAATAAAGCATTACCACATGTGTGCATGTGTGCATGTGTGTGTACTCACCTAATTGTACTCACCTAATTGTGGTTGCAGGGGTCGAGACTCAGCTCCTGGCCCCGCCTCTTCACTGATCGCTACTGGATCCTCTCTCTTTCTGCTTCCTGAGCTTTGTCATACCTCTTCTTAAAACTATGTATGGTTCCTGCCTCCACTACTTCACTTGCTAGGCTATTCCACTTGCTGACAACTCTATGACTGAAGAAATACTTCCTAACGTCCCTGTGACTCGTCTGAGTCTTCAGCTTCCAGTTGTGACCCCTTGTCCCTGTGTCCCCTCTCTGGAACATCCTATCTCTGTCCACCTTGTCTATTCCCCGCAGTATCTTGTATGTCGTTATCATGTCTCCCCTGACCCTTCTGTCCTCCAGTGTCGTCAGTCCGATTTCCCTTAACCTTTCCTCGTACGACATTCCCTTGAGCTCTGGGACTAGCCTTGTTGCAAACCTTTGTACTTTCTCTAACTTCTTGACGTGCCTGACCAGGTGTGGGTTCCAGACTGGTGCTGCATACTCCAGTATGGGCCTAACATACACAGTGTATAGTGTCTTGAACGATTCCTTATTAAGGTATCGGAACGCTATTCTCAGGTTTGCCAGGCGCCCGTATGCTGCAGCAGTTATTTGGTTGATGTGTGCCTCCGGTGATGTGCTCGGTGTTATGGTCACCCCAAGGTCTTTCTCCCTGAGTGAGGTCTGTAGTCTTTGTCCACCTAGCCTATACTCTGTCTGCGGTCTTCTTTGCCCCTCCCCAATCTTCATGACTTTGCATTTGGCTGGATTGAATTCGAGAAGCCAGTTACTGGACCACATGTCCAGCCTCTCCAGGTCTCTTTGCAGTCCTGCCTCATCCTCGTCCGATTTAATTCTTCTCATCAACTTCACGTCATCTGCGAACAGGGACACTTCAGAGTCTATTCCTTCCATCATGTCGTTCACATATATCAAAAATAGCACTGGTCCTAGAACTGACCCCTGTGGGACCCCGCTCGTAACAGGCGCCCACTGTGATACCTCTTCACGTACCATGACTCGTTGCTGCCTCCCTGTCAGGTATTCCCTTATCCATTGCAGTGCCCTTCCTTTTACGTGTGCCTGATCCTCCAGCTTCTGCACTAATCTCTTGTGGGGAACTGTGTCAAAGGCCTTCCTGCAGTCTAGGAAAACGCAATCTACCCAACCCTCTCTCTCGTGTCTTACTTCTGTTACCTTGTCATAAAACTCCAGGAGGTTTGTGATACAAGATTTGCCTTCCATGAACCCATGCTGGTTTTCATTTATAATCTTGTTCCTTTCCAGGTGTTCGACCACTCTCCTCCTGATAATCTTCTCCATGACTTTGCACACGATACATGTCAGAGACACAGGTCTGTAGTTTAGTGCCTCGTTTCTGTTTCCTTTCTTAAATATGGGGACTACATTAGCTGTCTTCCATTTCTCAGGTAGTTGCCCAGTTTCAAGGGATGTGTTGAAGATTGTGGTTAGAGGCACACACAGCATCTCTGCTCCTTCTCTAAGGACCCATGGGGAGATGTTGTCCGGTCCCATCGCCTTTGAGGTGTCAAGGTCACTTAAGAGCTTCTTCACCTCCTCCTCAGTTGTTCGTATGTCATCCAACACTTGCTGGTATATTCCCTCTTGATGTTCCCTTCTGTTCTGTCTTCCCACAGCCCTTCCTGTCTCTACTGTAAAAACTTCCTTAAATCTCCTGTTCAGCTCCTCACATACCTCCTGATCATTTCTTGTGAGTTCTCCACCTCCTGTCCTTAATCTGATCACCTGGTCTTTGACTGTTGTCTTCCTCCTGATGTGGCTATACAACAGTTTCGGGTCAGTCTTGATTCTCGATGCTATGTCATTTTCATACTGTCGCTGGGCCTCCCTCCTTACCTGTGCGTACTCATTCCTGGCTCTGCGACTGATCTCCCTATTTTCGTGTGTTCTCTGCCTTCTGTACTTTTTCCATTCTCTATTGCACTTTGTTTTTGCCTCCTTACACCGTCGGGTGAACCAGGGGCTTGTTCTGGTCTTCCCGTTGTTACTGTTGCCCTTGGGAATGAACCTTTCCACTGCCTCCTTGCATTTTGTTGCTACATATTCCAACATTTCATTTACTGGCTTTCCTGCCAGTTCTCTGTCCCATTGGACCTCCCGCAGGAAGTTCTTCAACCCTATGTAGTCCCCTCTTTTATAGTCAGGTTTTTCCCATTCTACTCCTGTTATTCTCTCCACTTGCAGCTCTACTATGTGTGTGTGTGTGTGTTTGTGTTTGTGTGTGTGTGTGTGTGTGTGTGTGTGTGTGTGTGTGTGTGTGTGTGTGTGTGTGTGTGTGTGTGTGTGCATTCACCTAGTTGAGATTGCAGGGGTCGAGTCCAAGCTCCTGTGTGTTTACCTGGAGAGAGTTCCGGGGGTCAACGCCCCCGCGGCCCGGTCTGTGACCAGGCCTCCTGGTGGATCAGAGCCTGATCAACCAGGCTGTTGCTGCTGGCTGCACGCAAACCAACGATCAAGAGTGGACCAACAACTTGCCAATGTCATAACCAACTTCCAAGACCATAATGACCAACAGCAGCTATCTGACGCTGTTGTAGTTAACAGCAAACATCTCCCACCCACAGTCACCCAAGAGACCTGCATGGAGACCACCCTACAGCTTATCAAGGACCACCTTCCCCTTAACATACGTAGTGATGACTTAAAGGATTGCAAACTGATGGGCTATCATGCAGGTAAAAAACAGTGCTGTTAAAATTCCAAACTAGCTTACAAAGAAACAACCTACTAAAAACATCTATTTCTATGAAAACTGATGTTTACGTCAATGAGTGCCTTACCAAAACGAGACAAAACCTTCTTTATCGGCTAAGAAAATTGTGCTATGCCCAAAAAATCCACCAGTGCTTTGTGAGGGATGGGAAAATAGCAGTTAGGAAACAGCCCACTGGAAAGAGATACTTCATCTCCACAGAACATGACCTTAAAACATTCCTAAGTGAGGCTGGACTAACAGAATCAGAGTAAAGTGCAGATAATACCCATAGTCCACCGTTAGTGTTATATTGTCATAAATTTGTGCCCCCCTAAAATTCTAATACTCCAACTACTTTTAATTGTCATTGTTGTACTCAACGACCATTCTACCTCATAGTCTTAATTGTATTAAATATCTACAGAATCTATCTCCTTTTTTACAACTTACCACATCACTGTTCCATCTTATTTTTTTATAAACTAACCATAACTTGTCTTCAATAATTCTAACTCACTTTAAAAAATACTCAATTGCCCAATTTTATTCTAAATCCCTATTATTGCCCAATTTTACTTTAAACTATATTGATCAAACTTATTGTAAACTTCTTTTATTGACCATTTTTATTCCATACTTTTTTAACCTAGTATTTTCAACTACAACTTTTATATCATCCTGTCTACCATCTTACTAGCATATTATAACCAAGTCATTGCCATTTTTATTTTTATCAATTCTTTTTTTTTATTATTATTATTTTGCTACCTTAATTTGTGTATTTTATCCTGTCAATTTAAATCTAATTATACTCTAATTCTTGTAAACAACTTATATAAGACCTTAGTGCAATTACAATTGAGAGTCTTGTTCCTTTATTATATTATTAGATTAATCACAGTTTTACTCTAGCTCATTCTAGCTCAATACATAGTCTACAATACATAGTCAATACCAAATTCACTATATTAGACAATAGTGCAATTACTAGTGAGAGACTGGTGCTATTTGTAATTTGTATTTTTATATTATTAGACTAAAGTTGTTGTACTATAGCTCTTTCTAGCTCAATACATACTCAATACCAAATTCACTATATTAGACCATAGTGCAATTACTAGTGAGAGACTGGTGCTACTTTTAATTTGTATTTTTATATTATTAGATTAAATTCAGTTGTACCATAGCTCATTCTACCTCAAGACATAGTCAATACCAAATTCACTATATTAGACCATAGTGCAATTACTAGTGAGAGACTAGTGCTATTTTTAATTTGTACTTTTATATTATTAGATTAAACCTATTGTACTTTAGCTCACTCTAGCTCAAAACATAGACTCCACAAAAGTCATTATTAGACCTTAGTGCAATTACAAGTGAGAGTCTTGCAGGGGTGTCACTAGCACGTTAAGAGACCATGCAATAAGTGTCAGGGGCCCGAGACTGTTCAACTGCCTCCCAGCACACATAAGGGGGATTACCAACAGACCCCTGGCAGTCTTCAAGCTGGCACTGGACAAGCACCTAAAGTCAGTTCCTGATCAGCCGGGCTGTGGCTCGTATGTTGGTTTGCGTGCAGCCAGCAGCAACAGCCTGGTTGATCAGGCACTGATCCACCAGGAGGCCTGGTCACAGACCGGGCCGCGGGGGCGTTGACCCCCGAAACTCTCTCCAGGTCCAGGTAAGTTGTACTTTAGTTCATTCCAGCACAGCACACAGACAACATCAACTTCATTATGTGTAGTAGTGACTATACCCTACATGACCAAAATACTCTAGCTATATACTTGTCCAAACTTCCAACCACTACAGATATCAGTAGTAGAACTCAACACACAACTCAGGATATAAATAACCATAATTTTAAACCTAGAAGATGATTGATCACGTTGACCCTGATCTAAACCTCCATAATCTGACACCCAATCAAAACCTATTGGAAAGTAACTGCCTTTATTACACAGCATCACAAGCCACCACTATCCTAAACAATGCTAAAAGTCTATCAGTACTTAACTACAACATCAGGTCCTTAAGCAAACACTATGATGACCTCCTAGCACTTCTTGAATCACTAAAGACACCCTTCTCCTGCATTATTCTTACTGAGACCTGGCTTAAGCAGGACACAATAGATATCTACCCTCTACCAGGATACACAGCAATTCACAACTGCAGAACAAACCAAGTTGGGGTGGTATTGCAGGAAATGGCAGAAATCGTACACCAAATCCAGTCATTCCTGGAGTGGAACCACAGTCGATGGCCTCCACTCCAAACCAACAGATACAGATACTAATGCCGGAAAAAAATCCCCCCCCAGTACCAACAATACCACCAGTCCGATAACATTCTTCTTTGCAAATATACAGGGTCTAAAGCCAGCAACAAACAACAAAATACCTTTCATCCGTGGACTGCTTGCAGAGGCAAAGGCAATGTTCGCGGCTTTCACTGAGACCCACATAAAGGATCACTTGGACAACGAAATATGGATCCCAGGTTACAACCTATACAGATGTGACAGAGTGAACAGGCAAAAGGGGGGGGTTGGCCTGTACATTGCAGAGTCACTTGTTTGCACAGAACTGCTTAATGCCTCAAATGACGTAGTGGAAGTTTTAGCAGTAAAGGTCGAGAACCAAAACCTAGTCATTGTGGTAGTCTACAAGCCTCCGGATGCAACATCCCAGCAATTCCAGGAACACCTGTTAAAAATTGACCACTGTCTGGAAAATCTTCCAGCTCCTGCACCCAACATCTTGCTCCTGGGGGATTTCAACTTAAGGCACCTAAAATGGAGGAATATAGCAAATAATATTGTTGCAGTAATAACACCAGGAGGCAGCTCTGATGAAAACTCACACTCACACGAGCTTTTAAATCTCTGCACAAAATTCAATTTAAACCAGCAAATAATAGAGCCTACTAGACTGGAGAATACACTAGACCTCATCTTCACTAACAATGATGATCTGATAAGAAATGTCACCATATCAAAAACAATATACTCAGATCACAACATAATTGAGGTTCAGACATGTATGCATGGAGCCCCAGACCGACAAAATGAGACTAGTCACGAGGGAGCATTCACCAAATTCAACTTCAATAACAAAAACATAAAGTGGGACCAAGTAAACCAAGTCCTAACCGATATAAGCTGGGAAGATATACTAAGCAACACAGACCCAAACTTATGCCTAGAACAGATTAACTCGGTGGCACTCGATGTATGCACAAGGCTTATTCCTCTAAGAAAAAGGAGGAGTAGATGTAAAATAGAAAGAGACAGGCGCTCCCTTTACAGGCGACGGAGAAGAATAACAGAGCGGCTAAAAGAGGTCAATATATCTGAAATGCGCAGGGAGACACTGGTCAGAGAAATAGCAAGCATCGAACTTAAGCTAAAAGAATCCTTTAGGAGTCAGGAATCGCGGGAAGAACTAAAAGCCATAAATGAAATCGAAAGAAACCCAAAGTATTTCTTCTCCTATGCCAAATCAAAATCGAGAACAACGTCCAGTATTGGGCCCCTACTTAAACAAGATGGGTCCTACACAGATGACAGCAAGGAAATGAGTGAGCTACTCAAGTCCCAATATGACTCAGTTTTTAGCAAGCCGCTAACCAGACTGAGAGTCGAAGATCAAAATGAATTTTTTATGAGAGAGCCACAAAATTTGATTAACACAAGCCTATCCGATGTTATCCTGACGCCAAATGACTTCGAACAGGCGATAAATGACATGCCCATGCACTCTGCCCCAGGGCCAGACTCATGGAACTCTGTGTTCATCAAGAACTGCAAGAAGCCCCTATCATGAGCCTTTTCCATCCTATGGAGAGGGAGCATGGACACGGGGGTCGTCCCACAGTTACTAAAAACAACAGACATAGCCCCACTCCACAAAGGGGGCAGTTAAGCAACAGCAAAGAACTACAGACCAATAGCACTAACATCCCATATCATAAAAATCTTTGAAAGGGTCCTAAGAAGCAAGATCACCACCCATCTAGAAACCCATCAGTTACACAACCCAGGGCAACATGGGTTTAGAACAGGTCGCTCCTGTCTGTCTCAACTACTGGATCACTACGACAAGGTCCTAAATGCACTAGAAGACAAAAAGAATGCAGATGTAATATATACAGACTTTGCAAAAGCCTTCGACAAGTGTGACCATGGCGTAATAGCACACAAAATGCGCGCTAAAGGAATAACAGGAAAAGTCGGTCGATGGATCTATAATTTCCTCACTAACAGAACACAGAGAGTAGTCGTCAACAGAGTAAAGTCCGAGGCAGCTACGGTGAAAAGCTCTGTTCCACAAGGCACAGTACTAGCTCCCATCTTGTTCCTCATCCTCATATCCGACATAGACAAGGATGTCAGCCACAGCACCGTGTCTTCCTTTGCAGATGACACCCGAATCTGCATGACAGTGTCTTCCATTGCAGACACTGCAAGGCTCCAGGCGGACATCAACCAAATCTTTCAGTGGGCTGCAGAAAACAATATGAAGTTCAACGATGAGAAATTTCAATTACTCAGATATGGTAAACATGAGGAAATTAAATCTTCATCAGAGTACAAAACAAATTCTGGCCACAAAATAGAGCGAAACACCAACGTCAAAGACCTGGGAGTGATTATGTCGGAGGATCTCACCTTCAAGGACCATAACATTGTATCAATCGCATCTGCTAGAAAAATGACAGGATGGATAATGAGAACCTTCAAAACTAGGGAGGCCAAGCCCATGATGACACTCTTCAGGTCACTTGTTCTATCTAGTCTGGAATATTGCTGCACTCTAACAGCACCTTTCAACGCAGGTGAAATTGCCGACCTAGAAAATGTACAGAGAACTTTCACGGCACGCATAACGGAGATAAAACACCTCAATTACTGGGAGCGCTTGAGGTTTCTAAACCTGTATTCCCTGGAACGCAGGAGGGAGAGATACATGATTATATACACCTGGAAAATCCTAGAGGGACTAGTACCGAACTTGCACACGAAAATCACTCACTACGAAAGCAAAAGACTTGGCAGACGATGCACCATCCCCCCAATGAAAAGCAGGGGTGTCACTAGCACGTTAAGAGACCATACAATAAGTGTCAGGGGCCCGAGACTGTTCAACTGCCTCCCAGCACACATAAGGGGGATTACCAACAGACCCCTGGCAGTCTTCAAGCTGGCACTGGACAAGCACCTAAAGTCAGTTCCTGATCAGCCGGGCTGTGGCTCGTACGTTGGTTTGCGTGCAGCCAGCAGCAACAGCCTGGTTGATCAGGCGCTGATCCACCAGGAGGCATGGTCACAGACCGGGCCGCGGGGGCGTTGACCCCCGAAACTCTCTCCAGGTAAACTCCAGGTAAACACAGCAATTCACAACTTCAGAACAAACCAAGTTGGGGGTGGTATTGCAATCTATTACTCTAACCAATTATCTTGTCTTAGCACCACTTGCTTTAGTGATGAATATGGGGAATACATTTTTGCTAATTTTACTGTAAAAAACCTTAAGACGCCTATAACAATCGGTGCCATTTACCGGATACCTCACACAAACATCCCAAATTTCAGTGAGAAATTAAAGTCACTAATAACAAACAGACAAATGAATAAGCACCACCTTCTCTTAGCTGGAGACTTCAACATCAACCTTGGCTTACTAGATGATCAGCCTGTAACTGATTTCATCAACAATATGAACAACACACTTCTCATACCAACAATAACTAAACCAACCAGGCTCACTGAGACAAGTGCAACCATAATAGACCACATATGGACCAATATACTAGCCCCCCTTAAATCAGGGATAATCACAGATAGCACTACAGACCACTACCCTACCTTCCTCCTGACAAACATTAGTAAACCACCACTTGAATACAACAAAGTCTCATTTAGACTCCATGACGAGGCCTCAGTAAGGAAGTTCACAGCTGACCTAGAGACTGTTGATTGGCCTACAGAATTCTCCAAGGCCAATGGTATTGATGACTGGACAGACATCTTTCTTAACAAATTACTTAGACTATACAACAAACATTGTCCTATAAAAACAAAACAGATCACAAACAAACGGCTTGGTTGCCCATGGCTAACCAGCACCATTCTGAAATCCATTGACAAGAAACACCAATATGAAAAGCAATATAGACAGGGCTTAATACACAAAGATACTCTTAAACACTATTCATCAGCTCTCACCAAAGTAATAAAAAAAGCCAAACAACTATACTACTCCAGTAGATTCACAGACACTAGAGGAGATATAAAAAAGACCTGGAAAACACTCTCTCAGATTCTAGGGACCCACAAACTGAGAAAAACCAAGAATATTGTCCTAACTAAACCTAATGAAACACCACTACATCCCACTGACACAGCTAACAAGATAAACGACTTCTTCTCAAACATAGGATCTAATCTCGCCAGTAAAATCCCACATACCAATGCCCATGCCGGGGACTACCTAGATGGAAATTTCCCTAATTCCTTCTATCTTGCACCAACTGAGCCCACGGAAGTCATTGAGATCATAAAGTCACTTAAAAATAACTCGGGGAATCTGTCTCATGTCCCACCATTACTGTACAAGCGAGCGGCCCATGTCCTTTCGCATGCTATTTCATTACTTTTTAACAAGTCAATAGAGACTAGCACCTTCCCGAAACTACTCAAGATGGCAAGGGTTACACCAATACATAAAGGTGGTGACCCTACAGACTTAAACAACTATAGGCCAATATCTAACTTACCATTGCTATCCAAAATCTTTGAGAAACTCGTGCACAGGAGACTGTATTCATTTATAACGGCTCAAAACATACTCAACCCCTGCCAGTTTGGATTCAGGAAAAATAAAAGCACTAATGATGCAATCATAAAAATGCTAGATCTGCTTTACACAGCATTGGAAAATAAGGAATATCCACTAGGAATTTTTATTGACCTAAGAAAAGCTTTTGACACAGTAAACCACGAAATCCTACTCCACAAACTTGACCACTACGGTATAAGAGGCCATGCGCTTGCTTATTTCAAATCTTACATTACTAATAGGTATCAGTACGTCACCATTAAAGACACAGCATCAGCAACACGGCCACTTGATACTGGAGTTCCGCAGGGAAGTGTCCTTGGTCCCCTGCTCTTCCTCATATACATCAATGACCTTCCAAACGTATCCCAACACCTGAAACCCATTCTCTTTGCTGATGACACGACTTATGTCATCTCTCACCCTAATCTTGCCACCCTCAACACCATTGTGAATGAGGAGCTGATTAAAATATCGACTTGGATGACAGCCAATAAACTTACGCTTAACACTGACAAAACTTACTATATTATGTTTGGTAGCAGAGCAGGAGATGCACAAATTAACATTAAGATTGACAACACTCTAATTACCAGAAATAATGGGGGAAAATTCCTAGGCTTATACCTTGACAACAACCTGAATTTCAGCACCCATATCCAGCATATAGCCAAAAAAGTATCCAAAACGGTTGGGATCCTCTCCAAGATACGATACTACGTGCCGCAAAATGCCCTTCTCACACTATACCACTCACTTATTTATCCATACCTCACCTATGCTATTTGTGCTTGGGGATCAACTGCAGCAACACACCTAAAGCCAATAATAACCCAACAAAAAGCTGCAGTAAGAATAATCACTAAATCCCATCCCTGGCAGCACACCCCCCCACTCTTCAAAGATCTAAACTTACTCCCAGTTCAGTACATCCACACTTACTACTGTGCAATCTATATCTACAGGGCCTTAAACTCTAATATCAACCTTGACCTAAAACGCTTTCTTGATAGTTGTGACAGAACCCACAGGCATAACACCAGAAACAAACATCTCTACGACATTCCCCGTGTCCGACTAAACCTTTACAAAAATTCAATGTATGTCAAAGGCCCTAAAATCTGGAATACCCTACCTGAGAACTCTAGAACTGCAGACACATTCATCACCTTCAAAACTACCATTAGAAAACATCTTATCTCCCTGATACACCCCGTCAACTAACTACACGAATACCACCTGGTGGTTCACACTTACACTCGCTCACTCATTTGACCATAAACAGAAATATTAATCTCAGTCTTAAAATAATGAATCCTGTGATACTCCAATACTGAAACTATATACTGTGCCAAAACAAAAGCATTCACATTGCTAAACTCACAAACTAGTATTTAGTCACTTAGCCATAATACCAACTTACCTCATAATTTGTAATATTTTACAATTAAGAATAAAACTAAGTATGCCCGAAATGCCTAGCCATGCTAAGCGTTCTAGTGGTACACTCTGTAATCACAATTTTACTACATGTAAACCAAACAATAACCAAATTTCTGTAAACTCAGCATTGTAATCCTTATAGAGAATAAACTTTGAATGTACGAGCCACAGCCCGGCTGATCAGGAACTGACTTTAGGTGCTTGTCCAGTGCTTGTGTGTGTGTGTGTATGTGTGTGTGTGTGTGTGTTTGTGTGTGTGTTTGTGTGTGCGTGTGTATGTGTATGAGTGTGTGTGTGTATGAGTGGGTGTGTGTGTGTACTCACCTATTTGTACTCACCTATTTGTGGTTGCAGGGGTCGAGTCTTAGCTCCTGGCCCTGCCTCTTCACCGGTTGCTCTTCACCGGTATGAGTGTGTGTGCGTGTGTGTGGATGAGATTGTGTATGTGTGTGTGTGTGTGTGTGTGTGTGTGTGTGTGTGTGTGTGTGTGTGTGTGTGTGTGTTTTTGTGTGTGTGTGTGTGTGTGTGTGTGTGTGTGTGTGTGTGTGTGTGTGTGTGTGTGTGTGTGTGTGTGTGTGTGACTCAACAATCAATATTTGCACCAATAACTCACTACAGTTGTGACCGGGTGTGGAAGTGTGAATTGCTCATTACTCTATAATTTGTTCATGATTGTAGCCATGTATAAACATAAGTAACCATTCTTACAGTATTCATTACCTTTGTAACTTGTGAGTTCATTACCTTGTACCTAGTTCAGCCATCACAACTTTGGGAGCCCGGTCCCTGGACCCATTACGTACCTCTGTAATCTGTAAATACCTTTGTAACTTGTCATGATTGTGACTAGACCTACCCGGAGTTCATTACCTTTGTAATTTGTGAGTTCATTACCTTTGTAAATTGTGAATTCATTACCTCTGTAACTTGCTCAGCTATCAAAACTTTGGAGTCCAGTCCCTGGACCAATTATGTACCTCTGTAATCTTTTGACTACCGCCCACAGGATGGGTATGGGGTGCATAATAAACATATTAAACTAAAAACTAACTCTCTCCCTGCTCCATGAGCTTTATCAAACCTCGTCTTAAAACTATGTATGGTTCCCGCCTCCACTACGTCACTTTCTAGGCTATTCCACTGCCTGACAACTCTATGACTAAAGAAATACTTCCTAACATCCCTTTGACTCATCTGAGTCTTCATCTTGCAATTGTGACCCCTTGTTTCTGTGTCCCATCTCTGGAACATCCTGTCTGTCCGCCTTGTGTATTCCGCACAGTATTTTATATGTTGCTATCGTATCTTCCCTGGCCCTCCTGTCTTCCAGTATCCTCAGGCCAATTTCCCTTAACCTTTCATCGCAGGACAATCCCCTTAGCTCTGGGACTAGTCTTGTTGCAAACCTTTGCACTTTCTCTAATTTCTTGGCGTACTTTTTCCTTGAGTAAGGCATGCAGTCTTTGGCCACCTAGACTATACTCTGTCTGCGGTCTTCACATCCACCAAAGTTGCCTGGATATGCAGCTTATAACTTAAGGTCAACCAACTGTTGTGTGATGTATGTTAGAAAGAACTTGCCACATTCACTCCTTGCCCTGCAGAGTCGAGTTAACATGCAGTATCATGGTGTCAAAGTATATGCAGGCGATTTTTCCATTAACATTTTTAATCTCTATGCCCCAGCGAACCAGCTTCGACCTGATGCTTTACCAGATCGCATCAATAGCGAACCTACCCTCAATCTTGGAGATTTTAATGCCAGACATAAGAATTTTGGTGGGTCTGTAACAAACACAAATGGAACTAAACTAGTGAAATTGCTAAATGAGCATGATAATGTTCGAATTGTGGGCACTACTGAGCCTACTCACATATATGGTGGTATACTAGATCTGTGCCTTGGGTTTAATACATCATATACGATGCACGACTCTGTCATAGTTGATGATCTTCTATCTGATCACTTCCCAAGACTAACAACTGTCAATCTTGATCACATCTCCAGTAATCAAGAAGCTAAATTCAGAAGGAGAAAACTTATTCTCAACCAAGAACACAGAGACAACTTTATTAACCACTTGGATCAATGGTATAAGAATTGCCAGCCCATTGACACACAAAAATTTAATGATGATTTAGTTGCCACTATTGAGAGTGTTCTCACAGATCAAGTGGGCAGGAAAAGGAAACATAGACCTTCCACTTTGTAAATTGTGAGTTCATTACCTTTGTAAATTGTGAATTCATTACCTCTGTAACTTGCTCAGCTATCAAAACTTTGAGGCCCAGTCCCTGGACCAATTATGTACCTCTGTAATCTTTTGACTACCGCCCACAGGATGGGTATGGGGTGCATAATAAACATATTAAACTAACTAACACTAACACTATAAATGACAATAAAAAACAATATAAATACTATAATGATCCACAGCTACGCAATCTAACACATGCAGCTAGGAGGATTGGTAAAGCATACCGTGAATGTAGAACCCCAGACCTGCTCAGAACGTTCCAAGCTGCACTAACAAATGCAAAGAATAGAAAGCAAGAACTTAGGCAACAGGAATGGGAACAATTTGTTAGTGGATTAAATAGGTCCAACCCTTTAAGTTTCGCTTGGAAAGGTATAAATAAAATAACCAGGAAAAAGACTGGCAATGTTGTTCATCCCTTTCCTTTTAATTTTAATTTTGAAAAAGCAAATGACCTCATAAATCACTGGTCCAAAACATCCAGGCATGAAAATCTTCCATCTCATATTAGAAAAAAATTAGAGAGTACTTCTGAAGAAATGTTGAAATTGATTAATTTTATGAGCCAAAATATTGATGAGAATGATTGCCTCTTCACCGAGTATGAATTAGATAATGCATTACTAAAGGTCGATCAACTGCTCCTGGAGAGGATGGTATAACCTATGATATTCTCGGAACTCTAAGGCACGTGCCTGATAACCCTTTGTTGGCACTGTATAATACCAATTAATTCCTGGACCAATAGTCTCATTGTGCCTATCCCAAAGCCCCAACAGCCTGATACATTTAGACCGATGTCCTTAACTAGTTGTCTTTGTAAAACTTTGTAAGAATGATACTTAACAGACTGTACTACAGAATCAGACACCAACTTTCCCTCTACCTCTCTGGGTTCATGAAAGGTAAAAGTGTGCAGAACTGTATTTCCATCTTTCTCACTGCACACACCTCTACTAGTTTTACCACTTTTCTTGATCTAAAACCTGCATTTGATATTGCGAACAGAACCGTTATACTACATGAACTAGCCAAAATGAATATTGGTGGTAGCTTACTCTGCTGGATAATAGGTTACCTGTCAAATAGAGTATCCTCTGTCCTCTACCAAAACTTTAGAAGTGAGTCTAAAGAAATGTCTTTAGGTACACCGCAGGGAGGAGTTCTCAGTCCCATGCTATTTAATATTCTGATTAATGCTCTCCTAAATGCTCTACCTGCCTCACCTAAACATATAGCTATAAGCTATGCTGATGACATGATGATCCATACAACAGGGCATAAAAAGATTAGTACCATTCTTAATGAAGTTCAAGCAATTTGTAACCGACTAGGCCTCATAATATCCTTCTCTAAAACAAAGATATTAACAAGCAAGCGACATCGCCCACCCATCTGTTTGCAGAGCGAAAACATTAGCTACATTAAAACTTACAGATATCTTGGTGTAGATGTACACTTTAACAAATCCACTATACCACAACTAAATAAGAAATGCAAAAATAGGCTAAATGGTCTCAAAGCTGTTGCTGGCTACAACCCCAACTATGGTGCTAATGTGAGAATCGTGAGAATGATGTACATAGCCTATGTTAGGTCCTTAATTGATTATGCTGCTCCCATGTAGATAGTAGTTAGAGAAAGTTCTCTCCGACCCTGGGAGTTAATGCAAAATGAAGTTCTCAGAATTATTCTTGGTTGTCCCAAATCTACAAAGGTTCTTAATATGAGGAAGGAGCTTGGTATTTCTAGTATCAGTTTACCTGGAGTTTACCTGGAGAGAGTTCCGGGGGTCAACGCCCCCGCGGCCCGGTCTGTGACCAGGCCTCCTGGTGGATCAGAGCCTGATCAACCAGGCTGTTGCTGCTGGCTGCACGCAAACCAACGTACGAGCCACAGCCCGGCTGATCCGGAACTGACTTTAGGTGCTTGTCCAGTGCCAGCTTGAAGACTGCCAGGGGTCTGTTGGTAATCCCCCTTATGTGTGCTGGGAGGCAGTTGAACAGTCTCGGGCCCCTGACACTTATTGTATGGTCTCTTAACGTGCTAGTGACACCCCTGCTTTTCATTGGGAGGATGGTGCATCGTCTGCCAAGTCTTTTGCTTTCGTAGTGAGTGATTTTCGTGTGCAAGTTCGGTACTAGTCCCTCTAGGATTTTCCAGGTGTATATAATCATGTATCTCTCCCTCCTGCGTTCCAGGGAATACAGGTTTAGGAACCTCAAGCGCTCCCAATAATTGAGGTGTTTTATCTCCGTTATGCGCGCCGTGAAAGTTCTCTGTACATTTTCTAGGTCGGCAATTTCACCTGCCTTGAAAGGTGCTGTTAGTGTGCAGCAATATTCCAGCCTAGATAGAACAAGTGACCTGAAGAGTGTCATCATGGGCTTGGCCTCCCTAGTTTTGAATGTTCTCATTATCCATCCTGTCATTTTTCTAGCAGATGCGATTGATACAATGTTATGGTCCTTGAAGGTGAGATCCTCCGACATGATCACTCCCAGGTCTTTGACGTTGGTGTTTCGCTCTATTTTGTGGCCAGAATTTGTTTTGTACTCTGATGAAGATTTAATTTCCTCATGTTTACCATATCTGAGTAATTGAAATTTCTCATCGTTGAACTTCTTATTGTTTTCTGCAGCCCACTGAAAGATTTGGTTGATGTCCACCTGGAGCTTTGCAGTGTCTGCAATGGAAGACACTGTCATGCAGATTCGGGTGTCATCTGCAAAGGAAGACACGGTGCTGTGGCTGACATCCTTGTCTATGTCGGATATGAGGATGAGGAACAAGATGGGAGCGAGTACTGTGCCTTGTGGAACAGAGCTTTTCAACGTAGCTGCCTCGGACTTTACTCTGTTGACGACTACTCTCTGTGTTCTGTTAGTGAGGAAATTATAGATCCAGCGACCGACTTTTCCTGTTATTCCTTTAGCACGCATTTTGTGCGCTATTACGCCATGGTCACACTTGTCGAAGGCTTTTGCAAAGTCTGTATATATTACATCTGCATTCTTTTTGTTTTCTAGTGCATTTAGGACCTTGTCGTAGTGATCCAATAGTTGAGACAGACAGGAGCGACCTGTTCTAAACCCATGTTGCCCTGGGTTGTGTAACTGATGGGTTTCTAGATGGGTGGTGATCTTGCTTCTTAGGACCCTTTCAAAGATTTTTATGATATGGGATGTTAGTGCTATTGGTCTGTAGTTCTTTGCTGTTGCTTTACTGCTCCCTTTGAGGAGTGAGGCTATGTCTGTTGTTTTTAGTAACTGTGGGACGACCCCCGTGTCCATGCTCCCTCTCCATAGGATGGAAAAGGCTCGTGATAGGGGCTTCTTGCAGTTCTTGATGAACACAGAGTTCCATGAGTCTGGCCCTGGGGCAGAGTGCATGGGCATGTCATTTATCGCCTGTTCGAAGTCATTTGGCGTCAGGATAACATCGGATAGGCTTGTGTTAATCAAATTTTGTGGCTCTCTCATAAAAAATTCATTTTGATCTTCGACTCTCAGTCTGGTTAGCGGCTTGCTAAAAACTGAGTCATATTGGGACTTGAGTATCTCACTCATTTCCTTGCTGTCATCTGTGTAGGACCCATCTTGTTTAAGTAGGGGCCCAATACTGGACGTTGTTCTCGACTTTGATTTGGCATAGGAGAAGAAATACTTTGGGTTTCTTTCGATTTCATTTATGGCTTTTAGTTCTTCCCGCGATTCCCCACTCCTAAAGGATTCTTTTAGCTTAAGTTCGATGCTTGCTATTTCTCTGACCAGTGTCTCCCTACGCATTTCAGATATATTGACCTCTTTTAGCCGCTCTGTTATTCTTTTCCGTCGCCTGTAAAGGGAGCGCCTGTCTCTTTCTGTTTTACATCTACTCCTCCTTTTTCTTAGAGGAATAAGCCTTGTGCATACATCGAGTGCCACCGAGTTAATCTGTTCTAGGCATAAGTTGGGGTCTGTGTTGCTTAGTATATCTTCCCAGCTTATATCGGTTAGGACTTGGTTTACTTGGTCCCACTTTATGTTTTTGTTATTGAAGTTGAATTTGGTGAATGCTCCCTCGTGACTAGTCTCATTATGTCGGTCTGGGGCTCCACGCATACATGTCTGAACCTCAATTATGTTGTGATCTGAGTATATTGTTTTTGATATGGTGACATTTCTTATCAGATCATCATTGTTAGTGAAGATGAGGTCTAGTGTATTTTCCAGTCTAGTTTACCTGGAGTTTACCTGGAGAGAGTTTCGGGGGTCAACGCCCCCGCGGCCCGGTCTGTGACCAGGCCTCCTGGTGGATCAGAGCCTGATCAACCAGGCTGTTGCTGCTGGCTGCACGCAAACCAACGTACGAGCCACAGCCCGGCTGATCAGGAACTGACTTTAGGTGCTTGTCCAGTGCCAGCTTGAAGACTGCCAGGGGTCTGTTGGTAATCCCCCTTATGTGTGCTGGGAGGCAGTTGAACAGTCTCGGGCCCCTGACACTTATTGTATGGTCTCTTAACGTGCTAGTGACACCCCTGCTTTTCATTGGGGGGATGGTGCATCGTCTGCCAAGTCTTTTGCTTTCGTAGTGAGTGATTTTCGTGTGCAAGTTCGGTACTAGTCCCTCTAGGATTTTCCAGGTGTATATAATCATGTATCTCTCCCTCCTGCGTTCCAGGGAATACAGGTTTAGAAACCTCAAGCGCTCCCAGTAATTGAGGTGTTTTATCTCCGTTATGCATGCCGTGAAAGTTCTCTGTACATTTTCTAGGTCGGCAATTTCACCTGCCTTGAAAGGTGCTGTTAGAGTGCAGCAATATTCCAGCCTAGATAGAACAAGTGACCTGAAGAGTGTCATCATGGGTTTGGCCTCCCTAGTTTTGAAGGGTCTCATTATCCATCCTGTCATTTTTCTAGCAGATGCGATTGATACAATGTTATGGTCCTTGAAGGTGAGATCCTCCGACATAATCACTCCCAGGTCTTTGACGTTGGTGTTTCGCTCTATTTTGTGGCCAGAATTTGTTTTGTACTCTGATGAAGATTTAATTTCCTCATGTTTACCATATCTGAGTAATTGAAATTTCTCATCGTTGAACTTCATATTGTTTTCTGCAGCCCACTGAAAGATTTGGTTGATGTCCGCCTGGAGCCTTGCAGTGTCTGCAATGGAAGACACTGTCATGCAGATTCGGGTGTCATCTGCAAAGGAAGACACGGTGCTGTGGCCGACATCCTTGTCTATGTCGGATATGAGGATGAGGAACAAGATGGGAGCTAGTACTGTGCCTTGTGGAACAGAGCTTTTCACCGTAGCTGCCTCGGACTTTACTCTGTTGACGACTACTCTCTGTGTTCTGTTAGTGAGGAAATTATAGATCCATCGACCGACTTTTCCTGTTATTCCTTTAGCGCGCATTTTGTGCGCTATTACGCCATGGTCACACTTGTCGAAGGCTTTTGCAAAGTCTGTATATATTACATCTGCATTCTTTTTGTCTTCTAGTGCATTTAGGACCTTGTCGTAGTGATCCAGTAGTTGAGACAGACAGGAGCGACCTGTTCTAAACCCATGTTGCCCTGGGTTGTGTAACTGATGGGTTTCTAGATGGGTGGTGATCTTGCTTCTTAGGACCCTTTCAAAGATTTTTATGATATGGGATGTTAGTGCTATTGGTCTGTAGTTCTTTGCTGTTGCTTTACTGCCCCCTTTGTGGAGTGGGGCTATGTCTGTTGTTTTTAGTAACTGAGGGACGACCCCCGTGTCCATGCTCCCTCTCCATAGGATGGAAAAGGCTCGTGTTAGGGGCTTCTTGCAGTTCTTGATGAACACAGAGTTCCATGAGTCTGGCCCTGGGGCAGAGTGCATGGGCATGTCATTTATCGCCTGTTCGAAGTCATTTGGCGTCAGGATAACATCGGATAGGCTTGTGTTAATCAAATTTTGTGGCTCTCTCATAAAAAATTCATTTTGATCTTCGACTCTCAATCTGGTTAGCGGCTTGCTAAAAACTGAGTCATATTGGGACTTCAGTAGCTCACTCATTTCCTTGCTGTCATCTGTGTAGGACCCATCTTGTTTAAGTAGGGGCCCAATACTGGGCGTTGTTCTCGATTTTGATTTGGCATAGGAGAAGAAATACTTTGGGTTTCTCTCGATTTCATTTATAGCTTTTAGTTCTTCCCGCGATTCCTGACTCCTAAAGGATTCTTTTAGCTTAAGTTCGATGCTTGCTATTTCTCTGACCAGTGTCTCCCTGCGCATTTCAGATATATTGACCTCTTTTAGCCGCTCTGTTATTCTTTTCCGTCGCCTGTAAAGGGAGCGCCTGTCTCTTTCTATTTTACATCTACTCCTCCTTTTTCTTAGAGGAATAAGCCTTGTGCATACATCGAGTGCCACCGAGTTAATCTGTTCTAGGCATAAGTTTGGGTCTGTGTTGCTTAGTATATCTTCCCAGCTTATATCGGTTAGGACTTGGTTTACTTGGTCCCACTTTATGTTTTTGTTATTGAAGTTGAATTTGGTGAATGCTCCCTCGTGACTAGTCTCATTTTGTCGGTCTGGGGCTCCTCGCATACATGTCTGAACCTCAATTATGTTGTGATCTGAGTATATTGTTTTTGATATGGTGACATTTCTTATCAGATCATCATTGTTAGTGAATATGAGGTCTAGTGTATTCTCCAGTCTAGTAGGCTCTATTATTTGCTGGTTTAAATTGAATTTTGTGCAGAGATTTAAAAGCTCGTGTGAGTGTGAGTTTTCATCAAAGCTGCCTCCTGGTGTTATTACTGCAACAATATTATTTGCTATATTCCTCCATTTTAGGTGCCTTAAGTTGAAATCCCCCAGGAGCAAGATGTTGGGTGCAGGAGCTGGAAGATTTTCCAGACAGTGGTCAATTTTTAACAGCTGTTCCTGGAATTGCTGGGATGTTGCATCCGGAGGCTTGTAGACTACCACAATGACTAGGTTTTGGTTCTCGACCTTTACTGCTAAAACTTCCACTACGTCATTTGAGGCATTAAGCAGTTCTGTGCAAACAAGTGACTCTGCAATGTACAGGCCAACCCCCCCCCTTTTGCCTGTTCACTCTGTCACATCTGTATAGGTTTTAACCTGGGATCCATATTTCATTGTCCAAGTGATCCTTTATGTGGGTCTCAGTGAAAGCCGCAAACATTGCCTTTGCCTCTGCAAGCAGTCCACGGATGAAAGGTATTTTGTTGTTTGTTGCTGGCTTTAGACCCTGTATATTTGCAAAGAAGAATGTTATCGGACTGGTGGTATTGTTGGTACTGGGGGGGGATTTTTTTTCTGGCATTAGTATCTGTATCTGTTGGTTTGGAGTGGAGGCCATCGACTGTGGTTCCACTCCAGGAATGACTGGATTTGGTGTACGATTTCTGCCATTTCCTGCCAGTTTTTTTTCCTTCCTGGCACTAAAAAACCTCTCCCTCTTGAGTGGCTGTGGCTACCCAGGTTTTCCCATGGCCTGGATGTTTTGTATCTTTTTGTCCCCTTTAGATGGTATGCCTGGCAATTTAAGTTATAGCACAGTCTTTCCTGTACTGAAGAGGTACACATTTCAGGGTGAAAAAGCTTACAGGAAGGGAGTTTGCATTTTCCTGTTGTCATATGGGCATGGCATTTTCTAGGGTGGTCATAGTTGCACGTCCCATCTGTTTTTCCAGATTTCCCATGCCAGCAGATACCAAGTGCATAGTATGTGCACAGGCTTGGTTTCCGCTTGCCTTGGGTTTCTGTGACTGTATTCCCTGTTGGTGCATGTTTCCCTGTCTTACTTC
Organism: Cherax quadricarinatus; assembly: GCF_038502225.1. NCBI lineage: Eukaryota > Metazoa > Arthropoda > Malacostraca > Decapoda > Parastacidae > Cherax > Cherax quadricarinatus. The sequence goes on along the minus strand of NC_091311.1, from coordinate 762,027 downwards.
TATCCTCCCTAGCACCAACAATGGAGCTCCCACCAGTTGTTTTTGGTAATTTATCCTCACTATTGCTATTGGAGTCCTCTTGTTTGCTATTTCCTGCGGTATTTCTAGTTTGCAATATTGGTTTTATCTTATCTTTGACTACACTTGTTTCCCTACTATGGCTCCTGTCCCCTATGAGGTCATTTATATGTATTCCTTCCTGCGTATAATTCCCGACTACCTGGACAAAATCTCCAGCTTCACCATTACTGTCTCCCAGGACAGTATCTCCAGCTTCACCATTTCTGTCTCCCAGAACAGCACCTCCAGCTTCACCATTACTGTCTCCCAGGACAGCACCTCCAGCTTTACTATTACTGTCTCCCAGGACAGCACCTCCAGCCTTACAGTTTGTGACTACATGGCCAGTATCAAGGGCAGTACCATTCAGCCCAGACTTTTTATGTTCCCATCTGTTGTAGAAAGCTTCCAGGTTTTCTATGAAAGCAGCTTTGATGTTGTCCTCTTTTAATACCCTTGTGATTTTAGTCCACAGATTTTCCTCATTTGGGCATACCCAGAAACACTTCTCTGTTTTAATACTGCTTGTAGCTAGTTCTGGGATATCTGCACAAGGGGCGTGACACCAATTTCCACAAAAATGACAATTTATCCATGTGGAAGCCCGTTTGTTTGACTGACCACAGACTACACACAGCTTCATAATGATTTGAATGGTTGATTTACTGCAATTCTACTAGCAACCTCTTGAATATTATATTAATAACCTTAAATGAAGCTCTAGCTATTTGTATTTCTGTTTCTAACTCTTTTTGTATATTGGACAGCTTACCGTCACGTTCCTGATTTTTAATGTTTGTGTTTATAAGGGCTCCTACAACCCCATCCGTTTACAGTCTGCTTTATTGTCCAACGAAACTGTTTGAAACCAGTCCCGGGTTCGGACCAGTCAAGGGTTCGGACCAGTCGATCTGCTCTGATCAGTGGGTCACTTATTTAAAACATACTGGTCGGTGATTTGAGCTAACACATGAAGGATCTACTGGAAATTATCTACCCGAGTAATATGTGATTTGACTGATACAAAAGTATAACTTGCGTGTTGAAGAGCCGGTGATATCTGGCAGCTCCTACAATGACGAACGGTCACCTCCTTGTTTATCAATCGCTGTATCTGGGTTTTGTATTTTTTTTTTTTTTTTTTTCGTCTCCACCACAATAAATGCTATATTATCACTGTAGTTGACTGGTGCAAATTTTGGAGGAAGGACGCTTTTTCTGTAGTAATAATTGCTTCTCGTTGTGTATATTGCGACCGCTGGTAACTACAGGTTATATGAAATTCACAGTAACGTCTCGTATTTCAAGAAAAGAAACTAATGAAAGTCACTCCACTCCACTAAGTACCATTATAATACTGGTTAGTTGCTACTACAACACTGTATTCTGTTATTCACTGGTATCACTAGATTATATGCGAGTACACTAGCAGGCCAGTAAGATTATTAAAAACAGCTGACCTGTGGTAAGTTTCTGGCGACTTCTGGCACCTTCCTCTATAGGCTTATCACTTCATTTACAAATTCACCTGTTTTCAAATGACACTTTAGCCTTTATCATCAATATACTAGGGAGCCACTGTAGTATACACTATACACTATGTATACTCAATGTTATCAGGGAGACTTTCTTTCCTCTGACATGAAAAGTTCAATTATTATTATTTTTTTCCACACGGGACACAGGCCTATGATTCCCCTCTGGCAGTAAACTCTGCTACGCAGTGCACACTAATTCTCCTTTTTTGACTCAGTATATAATGTTTTCCGCCCAAGATTGGTTCCAGGCGCTAGAGGGATGTATCGTATAGGATTGATGACACAAATTAAAGTTCTAGCACGTAAGAGCGACCGTGAAAACACGAGAAAACCCGGAGCACAACGAGGCACGCTGACACGCTGACACGCTGACACGCTCTATTATTTGCTGGTTTAAATTGAATTTTGTGCAGAGATTTAAAAGCTCGTGTGAGTGTGAGTTTTCATCAAAGCTGCCTCCTGGTGTTATTACTGCAACAATATTATTTGCTATATTCCTCCATTTTAGGTGCCTTAAGTTGAAATCCCCCAGGAGCAAGATGTTGGGTGCAGGAGCTGGAAGGTTTTCCAGACAGTGGTCAATTTTTAACAGCTGTTCCTGGAATTGCTGGGATGTTGCATCCGGAGGCTTGTAGACTACCACAATGACTAGGTTTTGGTTCTCGACCTTTACTGCTAAAACTTCCACTACATCATTTGAGGCATTTAGCAGTTCTGTGCAAACAAGTGACTCTGCAATGTACAGGCCAACCCCCCCCCCCTTTTGCCTGTTCACTCTGTCACATCTGTATAGGTTGTAACCTGGGATCCATATTTCGTTGTCCAAGTGATCCTTTATGTGGGTCTCAGTGAAAGCCGCGAACATTGCCTTTGCCTCTGCAAGCAGTCCACGGATGAAAGGTATTTTGTTGTTTGTTGCTGGCTTTAGACCCTGTATATTTGCAAAGAAGAATGTTATTGGACTGGTGGTATTGTTGGTACTGGGGGGGATTTTTTTTCCGGCATTAGTATCTGTATCTGTTGGTTTGGAGTGGAGGCCATCGACTGTGGTTCCACTCCAGGAATGACTAGATTTGGTGTACGATTTCTGCCATTTCCTGCCAGTTTTTTTCTTCCTGGCACTAAAAAACCTCTCCCTCTTGAGTGGCTGTGGCTACCCAGGTTTTTGTTGAGATTAACACTGTACTCGGTATTAGAATGCTAAGAAATGAACCAGACACTGTCACAATGAACCTTACTAAGTGTCTAGAAGTAAATACACACAGATATAAATGGATTGTGAAAACGTGCAATTGCATTAAGTTTTATAACCTACATGAACTGTATCACTGTAGACAACAAGAGCATTTCCCCCCTCCATGGAAGATGTGTTCATTTAATATCACATACCTGCAAGTCCCTCCCAAGAAGCTCATTGCTAGGAATCCCTTCCTTAAATCACTTGTTAAAGCAACTACACAAGATGAAATTTCTCGCCTAGCTGGTAGTAATAAGTTATCACAAGTTATATACACTGATGGATCTAAACAGGAGTCTTCTGGCAGGGCTGCATTTGCTCTTGTTACCACCTCCCTAGATAAGAACGATAATAAATTTGTTGAGTTAGGCATAAGAATTAACAACTGGGCGTCTACACTGCAAACTGAACTGTTTGCAATCCTAATGGCGCTAAAGCTAACCTATGACACTGAGCTTGATTCTGTCATCATTACTGATTCTATGTCATCATTGAAGGCTCTTGACTCATATAATGACTCCAACAACATGCTCATTGGAGAAGCCAGGTACAGATACTCAAAAATCAGGGACAAATGAATTAATGCACAATTGCTATGGATCCCATCACACATTGGATTACTCCTTCATGATAAAGTTGATATGTTAGCCAAGAAGAGTACCCAGAAGGAGAATGTAGAATACAACTTTGGTATATCTGTGTCTAGCATTTGGAGTAATATTAGGAGAGAAGTAAATAACGAAAATGATTGTTATAGGAATGCAGTTAGAAGTCTGAGTAGATCTATAACCCACTATGGTAGCATGAACGTAGATAAGTATGTTTATAGAGCAACTTGCAATGTGAACAGACTGACTGATGTTGTAGTGGCCAGGCTTAGGCTTGGTTACAAGTACTTCTGGCAGTTTGGGAGACACACAGATGATGATCAAACTAAATGCAAATTATGTGATCAGGCATATGGTCACTGTCTTGAACACTATGTGCTTAATTGTCCACTTATTGAGGAATACAGAGACAGACAGTATAATAACCTATGTGACATGTCAAGATATCTTATTAATGAAAATAAGATACCAGATATACTAAGCAAATTTCCTAAATGTGCTTGTAACAGATAAGTGAACCGTAGATATGTAGATATAAATCCATATGTACACCTGTTAACCCTTTTGAGGCCTAGTTCCTAGGCCTTTTGTGTATCCATATGCTCTTGCGCTACCGTCCACAGGATGGATATGGGGTGCACAATAAATTAGCCACTTCGGTGGCAAAATCTCTAAAAAAATATTTTGTTAGATCTAATTTCCCTACTCGGAACAAAAGTTGTCTGGGCAGCTAGAACTATGCTCTGAAAAACGTCATATTGGCAACCAAGATCACCTACCTGACCCATAGTCAGGTCATCCCAATTTAGCTCACCCAGGTAATTTTTCAGTTCCATGAAATCGGCCAAGCGAAAATCTGGGACAGAGATCTGATTGCAGTTATCTGGGTAATTCCATGATATATTGAAACTAAGTGATTTGTGGTCACTTTCCCCAAGCTCATCATTAACCTCAAGATTATTAATTAGTGATTCTTTGTTGGCAAGAACCAAGTCAAGCAGATTGTTTCCTCTAGTTGGTTCTGTCACAAACTGTTCTAAAAAGCAATCCTGAACTGCATCAAGAAAGTCACTAGACTCAAGATTTCCTGTCATATTGTTCCAATCAATTTGTCTGAAGTTAAAATCTCCCATTAACAGAACATTTTCATATCTAGATGCCTTATGAATTTCGTCCCATAACAGCTTACTGCAGTCCCTGTCAAGGTTTGGAGGCCTATAAATCACACCCAAAATTAAGTTGTCACGACCCTCGAGAAACTGTAGCCAAACAGATTCTGTGTTCGATGCTTCTAATCTTATATCATGTCCATGACAATTTAAATTATCTGACATACATCGCCACTCCACCACCCTTCCTGTTGACCTTATCAGTGTGGAATAGTGTATAATCCTTTATGTTGCATTCAGAAGGCATTTCTCTATCTTTCAGGTTGAACCAGGTCTCTGTTATACCAAAAAAATTTATATTACCTACACTTGCAAGTAATCTTAGCTCATCTATCTTATTTCTTAGACTCCTACTATTTGTATAGTAAACCTTAAGGGAGCTATTCACTCGTTGCCCTCTACTATCTCTCTTTGTTTGTTGATCAATTGATTTGCCATTACTAGCAACTTTATTTTGAATATTGTCTTTTAAACATATCCCTGAGGTACCCTGGTAATATCTACTGTTTTCAACCCATACCTCTATAATCTATCAGTTTAAAGTCCTAGACAAGTTATCAATGACCCCCCTCAATTGAATTGGCTAATGCAACCACTCCAGCCCCAGAGAGATGAACCCCATCCCTTGCATACATATCACATTTGCCATAGAATCTGTCCCAGTTATCATTGAATGGGATTGCAAGTTCCTTGCAGTACCTGTCTAGCCAGCAATTTATACCAATTGTCCTAGACATCCATTCATTGCCCACTCCCTTTCTAGGCAAGATGTTTTTTTTTTTTTTTTTTTTTTTTTTTTTTACACATGGTTTGACAAGGTTAAGGATCCCTAGCTTTATTGACAAGCTATCTACAGGTTAAGGATTCCTAACTTTATTGACAAGCTAAGAGCTGTTACCTACATCAGCTCATTTGAAAGCATTTTTATTGTTATGAGACATACAAGTAGGGAACAGGATGAAGTTGGAGCCATCTGTGGGCCAGCATTTTCATTTGATCAACTGACGTTATCTCGTTGACATCATTATGCTGTACGAATGTGTTCCATACTCGAGTCATCCTGGGTATGTATGATCTCAGATGGAGTGATGTTCTGGAGAAGGGTACAGCCAGAGTGAAGTTGCTGCTTTCTGCCCGTCTTGTGGCATAAAAGCTTGTTTCGCGCTGTCCTCGAAGTGGATCCAAGTGTGGTATTTTGACAATATTGGCCTTGTACATAACAGTAAGGCCACCCACATCCCTCCTATGTTGAAGGCTCTGCTGAAATGACAGATCCATCCAGGATGGGTCCAGGCGAGAGATGAGACGTCTTGCTCTGTTCTCTACTCTGTCAAGCAGTCGCAGATGAGAGGGGGGACAGGCAAACCAAGAAAGTGGAGCATACTCAAGGTGTGAGCGTACTTGTGCCTCGTACAGGATCTTGCAACCCCTACTGTCAAGCAGATGCGAGATACGGCGAAGTGCTGTAAGCTTCCTGGCTGCCTTGTTTGCAAGATTTACAACATGGTTCTTCATGGTTAGTTTGGAGTCAAATTTCACCCCAAGGATATCAACTTCTTCTCCAGGTGCCAACATCCTCCCATTCATCCTTACTACTGCACCAGCATTACCATCATGGTGCCTAGAGACGATCATCATTTGCGTTTTCTCAGGTGCAAATGTTACTTGCCATCTATTTCCCCAAGCTGATATAGCTCTCAGCTGGTGATTGATGTAGCTTAGAGCAGCTGGCATTTCTTCTCTTGGATAAGTGAATGTCAGTGTACAGTCGTCTGCATATGCATGTGATTCTGGGATGAGATGAAGAAGGTCGTTGAAGTAGACATTCCATAACAGTGGACCCAGCACACTTCCTTGTGGAACGCTTGCCCCAATAGGATGTCTTGCTGATTCCGTTCCATTGAGGACTACACTTAGAGATCTACCATGAAGGTAATCACTGAGGAGACATAGCGTAGAGCCTGCAATTCCCAGTGCTTGAAGTTTTGCTAAGAGGCCCTGGTGCCACACCCGGTCGAAAGCGCCAGCAATGTCCAGTGCTACCACACAGCTGACTTTGGATTCATCCAGTGACTGGTGCCACTTAGTGGAGAGGTTTAACAACAGATCAGCAGCAGAGTAACCTTTCCTGAAGCCATATTGACGATCACAAAGTAGTGAGTGGTAGTCAAAAAAATCTGTCATTTGTCTTGAGATTATTGTCTCAAGGATCTTACCAGTGATTGACAGGAGTGACACTGGTCTGTAGTTGCTGATTTCTGCTCTGCTCTTCTTTTTGTGAACAGGGACTACATTTGCCTCTTTCCATGGAGAGGGCCATTTGCACTGTACTAGGCAGTGCTGAAAGATGCGAGTTAGAGGTGCTGCTAGCTGGTCTGCACATCTTCTCAACAATCTTGGGCTCAACTTGTCTGGGCCCACAGCCTTTTCTTGGTCAAGTGATTTAAGAAGGAAATGCACCTCCTCCTGCCTTATTGTCACCCCTGACAGTTTTGACACAGTTCTTGCAGCTAGCCAAGGAGGGTCCCTTGCTGGATCAGGAACTTGCATTTTGGTAGCAAAGTGTTCAGCAAAGAGGTCCGCTTTCTCTTGACTACTAGTAGAGGTGGTCCCATCCTGTCGATTTAGAGGTGGAATAAGTTCATCAGGCAGATAACCTTGTCTGTCCTTGACCAGGGACCACCAGGTTTTGGAGCCTACCCTACCTGATGCTAACTTTCTTTTAGTGTCCAACTCCCATTTAGCAATGGCCCACTTTTGAACATCACCCATATGCCTACAGGCTTGCATGTGCAAGTTCCTGTTATAGGTGGTAGGATGTCTCTTATACCTTCGCCATGCTTTGTACTTAGCAGTAGCAGCCTCTCTACAACGAAAGCCAAACCAAGGCTGATCTGTAGGCTTTGTCACATATTGCCGGTGAGGAATGTGTTCTTGTTGCAGATTAAGGATGTGTCCAGTGAAGGCTTTCACTTGGTTGTCAACATCCCCCTGGAGAAGAGCATTCCAGTCGGTGGTGGCGAGCTCAGAGCAAAGGGCTGGCCAATTACCTCTTTCCCATAGCCAGGTTGTGCGTGTGGACTCCTCACCTCGTTCTGTTGGGATCTTAAGTGTGGTAAAAACAGCCTTGTGGTCAGACGATCCAACGTACCCGAGGGGTTGACAAGTGACTATGCCTTCTGCCAGATCACTCACTACTGGGTCAAGGGAGGAGCCAGAGATATGAGTAGGGAAATCAACAAAGTTTCTCATGTCAAACACTGCAAGAAGGTCATCAAAGTCCCTCTGTATAAGGTGCTGGTTGAGGTCACCAACAATTATAATATGTTGACAGTTGTGTTGTAGCAGAAGGGAGTCAATATTTTCCATTAGGAAGTTGATAGGGTCTGCATATAATAGGGATCCATCTCTTAGACCTGACTACTTCTATGGCTGACCTGATTGTCAGCCATTGTGAAAATGAGTGTGGTGATGATGAACAAACTGATGAGTGCAGTGGTGTTAATAATTACAAAAATGATGAATCTGATAGTGGTATTTACAATCACAGTGAAGATGATAAGGACAGTGAAGACCATCATAATGATGAGTGTAATGTATTGATAGTTACTGAGTGTAGAGATGACTCGGTTGTCGATAATGGTGTTTGTATCACTGGTGTTCATAATTTTAGTCATAATGATGAGGGAAGTGGTACATGTGATGATAGTGATGAGTGTAATAAAAGTGGAGAGGTGAGTGAGAGGGATAGTGTCACCTTCCATACATTCACAGACAAAGAACGCCGTGACCTCTGTAAACAAAGACTCCCAAGAGGTCTCCATAATGGAAGTGCACTTAAGAGACTCATGGATAAGGATAATACTGATGATATTGATATTGATTATGTCTGTTTGCTATTTAGTAAGTCTTTTCATTTTGCTGAGAAATTGAATTCTATCCCTGGACTTTTATAATGGAACCAAACTCGTATAAAATATCCATTTTAAGTTGGAATATTGCGTCACTTAGAAAAAGATTTCCTGACCTTCATCACAAAGTAACTACTGAATCCATTGATGTTGTGTGTCTACAAGAGTGCAGAGTCCCTGGAAAATCCCAGCCCCCTAAATTGCCATCATTTGTTGCATATAACCTCAAATCTACTAATTCTTGTGTTCTATATATTAAAAAATCACATCCCCATCAATTTTGTTTATCACTACATTTTTTAGTCCCTTTTATATAGTGTGTGCAGTTAGTGTATATTCCAGTTACATTATTGTGTGAGTCCCATAACTATCTTTTGCTAGCTAGTACCAACTTTAGTTTAATATGTTTATTATGCACCCCATACCCATCCTGTGGGCGGTAGTCAAAAGATTACAGAGGTACATAATTGGTCCAGGGACTGGGCCTCAAAGTTTTGATAGCTGAGCAAGTTACAGAGGTAATGAATTCACAATTTACAAAGGTACCAACTACCTCATATTTTTTTACTTTTTATAGTGCAATTAATTGCTCAACTTATTATATATTACAAATCAGATCTTACTCCCAAATCAATATTATATCATAGTGACTATCTGTCAATTTAACTTTGTTTACCATTATTTAATTTAGTCCCTATATATTTTCTCCTTTATTTTAGCTTTATTTTAGCTTTATATAACTACCTTAGTTCATATATTCACAATTGTTAAAATAATCAAGGTGCTATTCTCAGGTGCTAAAGTGTAATAAGTTCACTATTTTGCCATTATATTCCCTAGCTCATTTATTTGATTATCAACTTTATTTGTTCATCACTTTTTTTTAAGTCCCTTTTATATTGTCTCCTTTATTTTAGCTTTAAAGAACTACATTAGCTCAAATTTTTACATTTGTTAAAATAATTCAGGTGCTATTTTATAGCTTTAGAATATTTACTTTGTCTTATACTCAATTCTAACTATAGATTCACTATAAATCTTATGATAACAAGCATTGATCCTGATACCAACCTCTTATTGAATGACTATTTATTTATTTATTTATTTATTTATTTATTTATTTATTTATTTATTTATTTATTTATAAATTTGAACATGATACAGAGAAGTACAAGGAATACAATTTTTTAAAGTGCAACATGCCAAAGTCCCTTGTTTGCAGAGCATTATGGGCAGGCTTAAAATTAACTTAAGATTAACTTAGCAATGATATATTCAGTGGTACAAAAATTATTGTAAAACAGATAACAATTTAGTACAAATGAGTATTACAAAGACAGGTCATATGGTCGTTTACTGTGTTGCTGTGTAATCAGTAGAATGGAGTATTCTGTTAGTTAATGAAGTTAAATAGTAACTGTAATTACTACACAGAGAACAATCAAAGGAACTTCTCAGAGCCAACAAAAACATAACTGTCTCTAACTACAATATCAGACCTTTAAATAAACATTACGATGACCTCACAGCATTACTAAATTCCCTGCATGCCAGTATATCCATCATTACTCTCACCAGAACCTGGCTAAAGCCTGATACTACAGATGTCTATGCCATTCCTGGTTACACAGCCATACACAACTGTAGGCCAGACCAACAAGGGGGTGGTACAACTATATACTACTCAGACCATCTAGAATGTATCACTAATAATTGCACAAGGGATGAACATGGGGAATATATAATAGCTAAATTCAAATCCAAATACCTACAAAAACCTCTCACAGTGATAAACATCTACAGAGTACCACAGTCAAACATTAGCCGTTTTAGTGACAACCTAGGAAGTATGATAACTGATGCACGCATGAACAAAGATCACTTACTACTCTCAGGTGACTTCAATATAAATCTCCTGCAAGACCAAGACCCACACGTTACTGAATTCACAAACACTATGAGTAACTGCATGTTGCTACCATCAGTAACAAAACCTACAAGAGTTACAGAGACTAGTGTTTCCCTACTAGACCACATCTGGACCAACACCATATCCCCTTTAAAATCAGGCATAATCACAGATAATACCACAGATAATACCTTACCTTCCTCATAACAAACCTTGGCAAATTACCCCAAGACATTACTAAAGTCACTTTCAGACTTCACAATGAGGCAGCCATTAATAACTTCATAGCAGCAGTGACAAACATTGACTGGCACACCTATCTAGAAATCTATACAGATATTGACGAATGTATTAATAATTTTCTAAAAAAGACCCAATACCTCTATAACAAGCACTGCCCCAAAAAAACTAAACAGATGACAGCTAAGAGAATGAACAGTCCCTGGCTAACACCCAGTATCCTCAAATCCATAAATACAAAGCAACTATGCGAAAAACAGTACAGAATGGATCACATAACCAGAGACCAAACAAAACGTTACTCGTCAGTCCTAAGCAGCCTGATAAGAAGGGCTAAAAAATTGTATTATGAGAACAGATTATTCAACTTAAAAGGTGATATAAAAAAGACCTGGAAAACTCTATCAGAAATTCTAGGAACAAAAAAGATATCACAAAATAGCGCAATTGAACTAACAAAACCAGATGAACCCCAACTCCCACCAAATGAAACAGCAAACAGCCTCAATGATTTCTTCTCCACCATAGGAAAAACCTTGCCAATAAAATCCCAAGCTCAAATACCCCACCCAATGACCTGCTCACTGGCAACTACCCGAATACACTGTTCCTAGCTCTGACTAACTCAACAGAAGTCTCCCTTATTATCAACACACTAAAAAAACAAGACAGGAGATTTAAATACCAGATGCTCCAGATACCACCCTTTATATACAAAAAACATTGCAAGTGCTGTCACCAATCATTGCAACACTCTTTAACAAATCCATCGAATCCACTACCTTCCCTACAGTTCTCAAAATAGTGAAGGTCACCCCGATCCATAAAGGAGGAGACCAAACAGACTTGAACAACTATAGGCCAATATCCAACTTACACACTCTAAAATTTTCGAAAAATTAATTCATTACCTGGAGTTACCTGGAGAGAGTTCCGGGGGTCAACGCCCCCGCGGCCCGGTCTGTGACCAGGCCTCCTGGTGGATCAGAGCCTGATCAACCAGGCTGTTGCTGCTGGCTGCACGCAAATCAACGTACGAGCCACAGCCCGGCTGATCAGGAACTGACTTTAGGTGCTTGTCCAGTGCCAGCTTGAAGACTGCCAGGGGTCTGTTGGTAATCCCCCTTATGTGTGCTGGGAGGCAGTTGAACAGTCTCGGGCTCCTGACACTTATTGTATGGTCTCTTAACGTGCTAGTGACACCCCTGCTTTTCATTGGGGGGATGGTGCATCGTCTGCCAAGTCTTTTGCTTTCGTAGTGAGTGATTTTCGTGTGCAAGTTCGGTACTAGTCCCTCTAGGATTTTCCAGGTGTATATAATCATGTATCTCTCCCTCCTGCGTTCCAGGGAATACAGGTTTAGGAACCTCAAGCGCTCCCAATAATTGAGGTGTTTTATCTCCGTTATGCGTGCCGTGAAAGTTCTCTGTACATTTTCTAGGTCGGCAATTTCACCTGCCTTGAAAGGTGCTGTTAGTGTGCAGCAATATTCCAGCCTAGATAGAACAAGTGACCTGAAGAGTGTCATCATGGGCTTGGCCTCCCTAGTTTTGAAGGTTCTCATTATCCATCCTGTCATTTTTCTAGCAGATGCGATTGATACAATGTTATGGTCCTTGGAGGTGAGATCCTCCGACATGATCACTCCCAGGTCTTTGACGTTGGTGTTTCGCTCTATTTTGTGGCCAGAATTTGTTTTGTACTCTGATGAAGATTTAATTTCCTCATGTTTACCATACCTGAGTAATTGAAATTTCTCATCGTTGAACTTCATATTGTTTTCTGCAGCCCACTGAAAGATTTGGTTGATGTCCGCCTGGATCGTTGCAGTGTCTGCAATGGAAGACACTGTCATGCAGATTCGGGTGTCATCTGCAAAGGAAGACACGGTGCTGTGGCTGACATCCTTGTCTATGTCGGATATGAGGATGAGGAACAAGATGGGAGTGAGTACTGTGCCTTGTGGAACAGAGCTTTTCACCGTAGCTGCCTCGGACTTTACTCTGTTGACGACTACTCTCTGTGTTCTGTTAGTGAGGAAATTATAGATCCATCGACCGACTTTTCCTGTTATTCCTTTAGCACGCATTTTGTGCGCTATTACGCCATGGTCACACTTGTCGAAGGCTTTTGCAAAGTCTGTATATATTACATCTGCATTCTTTTTGTCTTCTAGTGCATTTAGGACCTTGTCGTAGTGATCCAATAGTTGAGACAGACAGGAGCGACCTGTTCTAAACCCATGTTGCCCTGGGTTGTGTAACTGATGGGTTTCTAGATGGGTGGTGATCTTGCTTCTTAGGACCCTTTCAAAGATTTTTATGATATGGGATGTTAGTGCTATTGGTCTGTAGTTCTTTGCTGTTGCTTTACTGCCCCCTTTGTGGAGTGGGGCTATGTCTGTTGTTTTTAGTAACTGTGGGACGACCCCCGTGTCCATGCTCCCTCTCCATAGGATGGAAAAGGCTCGTGATAGGGGCTTCTTGCCCCTATCCCACAACATACTCAACCCCTGTCAGTTTGGGTTCAGGCCTAATAAAAATACGAATGATGCTATTATACACATGCTAGAACAAATATACACTGCAATAGAGAAAAATGAAGACCCACTGGGGATCTTCATTGATTTACGTAAAGCTTTTGATACAGTTGTCCATGATTTGCTCCGCATAAAATCGTCGCACTATGGTATAAAAAGGCACTCCCTCAATTACCTAAAGTCATACCTCGGCAACAGAAGCCAATATGTGTACACAAATGGAGCAAACTCTTCTGCACAGCCAATTATAGTTGGTGTCCCACAGGGAAGTGTCCTTGGCCCCCTTCTCTTTCTCGTTTACATAAATGACCTACCAAATGCATCGCAACTACTCAAACCCACACTATTTGCAGATGACAGTACATACGTCTTCTCTTACCCGAGCCCAGTCATGCTAGCCAATACTGTGAATACTGAATTACAGAAAATATCTACCTGGATGATGACTAACAAACTTACTCTCAACATTGACAAAACCTACTTCATTCAGTTTGGTAACAGAGCTACAGATGTCCTTCTTAACATAATGATAAACAGATCACCTATCACAAAGCTCACAGAGGGAAAATTCTTAGGAATCCACCTTGATAATAGACTCAAATTTCAAACACATGTACAACAAATTTCCAGTAAATGAACAAAGATAATTATTATTTATCGGTTAGATAAGTAGGAATTTGGGACACCCAGGTCGCAAAAAATGTCCTCCTTCGATAACTACCACTGTCATATCCACAAGTTGCTCTGGACCTATTACTTACAAATGAAATATGTATCACCAGGAATAGTGGTAAATATATAAATTTGTGGACTGTATATTAAAATTAAAAAAGGATTATATATACACACATTTACATAACAGAAGGAAAATATCTTAATATCACTCACCAATTTGACTGGAGATTAATGTGTCATGTACAGGACCCCCCTTTTGCCTACATTTATGAAAAATTTACTGGCCAGAATTTAAACATAAATTAGACAGCTTATCTGAGGTTCCTAGAGTTGTCCTGTCCTGTCGCCTGATACTCAAGTTATACAGGAATGCACATCCAACAATTTCAGCTCCTATTTGAGAGGTGTCAACCCAATTTTACCTCTAGAGCACGAAAATTCTTCACATTATTAACTAATGTCTGTTACTCCATTCAAACAACAATGGCGAGTCTCTTCTGCGCAGGCGCAGCTTCCCATTTTTTATGACATAAATTTTATTAAATACAGTATGGCCATCTATTTACATATAACTACTGTATTTCTGGAAAACATATACAGTATTCTCCACACTGCGGCTGGGTGGAGTTCGTTGCTAAACAACTCAAATTGCTCATTTGACAATGGTGGAGGATATGGCATCCACACGGCAACATATTACGCAAGATTTAATCGCCCTTTTTACACTTTGCCATCCTTGTGGAATCCAGAAAGTTTCCCTAATACAATTTAAGGTATCTTGTACCCCACCATGCATTACATTTTTATGGGCATTTAGAACAAGTAAATTTGTTAGATGATGAGTTTTGGGCAGTAAGATAGGGTGCTTAGCATAATCACCCAATTCAGCATTATGTAACCTACCTCTGCACCTAATTACATTGTTCTCTAAATACAGCCCCAATTTCTCTATTATGGAACCTTTCACAATTTTTCTTTCCATCATCAATTTAATCTCATTTCCATAGATTTCTTCTTGTACCCTCTTTATCCAATATTCAAGAGAATGTGAAAACTTCTATGAGATATTCATCTTGTTCAGAAATTTAAACACCAACTTAGTTACATTGATTAGTTTGGGTAAAGAGGAATACCTATTTATATCAATGGCTAATGAATGACAAACTATTGGAGCGGTGGTCGCAGTAATTTCAACAGGAGCAATATACACCTTTTGTACAGGCCAATTAGCTTTATTTACCAACCAGCTCGGTCCTTTAAACCATGATACAGCATTTACAAATTTAGCCTAAGGTAAACCTGGAGACAAGAACTCAGCTGGATTCTCCTCACCAGGTATATGATTAAATGTTTACATAGGCTGACCCAAACTATTATACTTCGCTTGAATCTGATTAATTTCGGCAACTCTGTTTTGTACATACACAATTTTACTGTTTCCATTACGAATCCATTGTAAGGATACCTCATCATAAGACCAAATTACAGTGTCGCTAATATTTATCTGCTGCAACTTATTTCTTATATAATTAGCTAATTTGACACCTACATAAATGGCTGTGCAAAAATTATAGGGGGATAAGTCTGTTGAGTATACCTGGTAAAGTGTATGGTAGAGTTATTATTGAAAGAATTAAGAGTAAGACGGAGAATAGGATAGCAGATGAACAAGGAGGCTTTAGGAAAGGTAGGGGGTGTGTGGACCAGGTGTTTACAGTGAAACATATAAGTGAACAGTATTTAGATAAGGCTAAAGAGGTCTTTGTGGCATTTATGGGTTTGGAAAAGGCGTATGACAGGGTGGATAGGGGGGCAATGTGGCAGATGTTGCAGGTGTATGGTGTAGGAGGTAGGTTACTGAAAGCAGTGAAGAGTTTTTACGAGGATAGTGAGGCTCAAGTTAGAGTATGTAGGAAAGAGGGAAATTATTTCCCAGTAAAAGTAGGCCTTAGACAAGGATGTGTTATGTCACCGTGGTTGTTTAATATATTTATAGATGGGGTTGTAAGAGAAGTGAATGCGAGGGTCTTGGCAAGAGGCGTGGAGTTAAAAGATAAAGAATCACACATAAAGTGGGAGTTGTCACAGTTGCTCTTTGCTGATGACACTGTGCTCTTGGGAGATTCTGAAGAGAAGTTGCAGAGATTGGTGGATGAATTTGGTAGGGTGTGCAAAAGAAGAAAATTAAAGGTGAATACAGGAAAGAGTAAGGTTATGAGGATAACAAAAAGATTAGGTGATGAAAGATTGGATATCAGATTGGAGGGAGAGAGTATGGAGGAGGTGAATGTATTCAGATATTTGGGAGTGGACGTGTCAGCAGATGGGTCTATGAAAGATGAAGTGAATCATAGAAATGATGAGGGGAAAAGGGTGAGTGGTGCCCTTAGGAGTCTGTGGAGACAAAGAACTTTGTCCTTGGAGGCAAAGAGGGGAATGTATGAGAGTATAGTTTTACCAATGCTCTTATATGGGTGTGAAGCATGGGTGATGAATGTTGCAGCAAGGAGAAGGCTGGAGGCAGTGGAGATGTCATGTCTGAGGGCAATGTGTGGTGTGAATATAATGCAGAGAATTCGTAGTTTGGAAGTTAGGAGGAGGTGCAGGATTACCAAAACTGTTGTCCAGAGGGCTGAGGAAGGGTTGTTGAGGGGGTTCGGACATGTAGAGAGAATGGAGCGAAACAGAATGACTTCAAGAGTGTATCAGTCTGTAGTGGAAGGAAGGCGGGGTAGGGGTCGGCCTAGGAAAGGTTGGAGGGAGGGGGTAAAGGAGGTTTTGTGTGCGAGGGGCTTGGACTTCCAGCAGGCATGCATGAGCGTGTTTGATAGGAGTGAATGGAGACAAATGGTTTTTAATACTTGACGTGCTGTTGGAGTGTGAGCAAAGTAACATTTATGAAGGGGTTCAGGGAAACCGGCAGGCCAGACTTGAGTCCTGGAGATGGGAAGTACAGTGCCTGCACTCTGAAGGAGGGGTGTAGATGTTGCAGTTTAAAAACTGTAATGTAAAGCACCCTTCTGGCAAGACAGTGATGGAGTGAATGATGGTGAAAGTTTTTCTTTTTCGGGCCACCCTGCCTTGGTGGGAATCGGCCAGTGTGATAATAAAAATAAATAAATGGCTGTTAATTCCAACTGAGGTAATGTACGTGTGTGAGGGAAAAGTTCAATAGATAGGAGTAGCGATATAGTAACAATAGTTTCATTGCCGGCTACTTGTTAAGGTAGGGTCAGTCTAGCTCCCGCTATACCTTCCCCTCCTTCTTACCCCCCCCCCGAAAGGTGACGTGTGGGGCTCCGGTCCAAACAGTAATCACTAGACTCACAGCTCCCAGCACTACTGTAAGTACATGCCTGCCTTGTATTCTAGTGGATTTATTGGTTGAAAGCTTCACTTTTGACCAATAATAAACTTAGTCCTTTCAGTCTTGCTCTAAGTTGACTGTTGTAATAATCACCACATCTTTTAGGTATTGTACTTATCATGGAGAGTGATTTCTTAAGCAGTGGGTAACCTGTCTATCTTTCCAGCTTGGATGACAGAGAGGATCACCTGCCAATCAACGAGTAGAATTGAAGGAGATGGACTAACGTCCAGGAGATGTCCCAGGTTGTATTTATTTGCCTGTGCATATGTATGAAGAATCAGCACGTAACCCCTCATCATTGCAGCGGTACAAAACCTGATTTCCTGTCATCGGGAGAGATTATTTATGGCCACAAGAACGAGCCAGTGGGTTATCACCAACACCTTCGACCCCCCCCCCCACATCAGCAATGGCTATGATCTCAACAACACGCAGTGTCACCAACACCAGACACCCAAGTTTTAGATAGATATTAGTGTTGAATTTAGATATCATTTATATTTTTAATTTTTAATTTTCTTTCATGTAGGATCAGTATTTCATATTTAAGTGTTTTATATTTTATATTTTCTAAATAATAAATTGTTTATGTTTGTCAGTTTTTGTTCTTTTTCTATTCATTAATTTTCCTGAGGAGGAGCCAGCCTTGGTAATACTGTCTGAAGTTGTTACAGGGCTGAGTAAGCCTTCACAAGTGGTGACCTTGCCAGGATCAATTCTACTGAATCAAGATTCAACTCCATCTCGAATCTACCCTTGGAACTTCAACGCCGCATACCATAGACGGTTACCACCAGCCATGAGTAATCATTCTCTATGGTAGGACTACAGTACAGGTATTTAAAAGATTTGGTGATTGTTATAGTCTCAATTTATTGTAAGTCAAGTCAGGCAGGATATAATATTTAATTCTGCCACCTTTTTATTCGAGCTTGAAACACTTTGGAGGATTAGACTCTAGGGACCCGAGATTTTCCAGTGACAATTTGTTTCATTGAGCTCTTTATTATATCAAGGGAACTGTCATAGGACACTCTTGATTTGTTGGTGAGAAGATTGGATGGTCAAGTGACCCCATTCTATTTACTGTTTGCTCGGAGCTGGCATAGAACCCTTCGTTTTAATTAATACATATTGTTTAATTGAAGTAGGGATCGAGCCCTCTGGTTTATTTACAGTTTGAGCGGAGCAGGAATTGAACCCTCTGTTTTCTTTAATACCCGTTTCATTTCCCCTGATAGTTTAAGTTATTCTTGCAAGTATGGAGGAATACCAGTTTTGGATGAACGCTGGAAGTAAGTTAGGAATAACAGGGAAAAATTTAGAATCTTTCATTAGTGCTAAGATCCAGGAAAGACTTGAAAGAGAGAGAATTGAGAGAGAAGAAAGACAGTTAGAAAGGAAAAGAGAAGAAGAAAAGGAGAGAGAGAGAATCGAAAGAGAAGAGAAAAAGGAGAGAGAGAGAATTGAGAGAGAAATCCAAGAAAGACAGAAAGAGAAAGAGAAGACAAAAAGGAGCGTGATAGACTTGATCGTGAAGAAAGAGCTAGAGAACGTGAGGAACAGGCTAAAATACATGAGGAACAGGCTAAAATACGTGAGGAACAGGCTAAAATAAGAGAACTTGAGGAAAGAGCAAAGGATAGAGAAGTTGAGGAAAAAGCTAGAGAACTTGAGTTAATAGAGAGAGAAAAGGATCACGAGCTCGAAAAAGCTCACCTTGAATTAGAGAATAAAAAGCTACTCTTACACAACAACAATTAGAGGAAGGAGTAATTGAACATCATGCAGCTAGTGCACATATTCCAACACCTAATTTACCTCCCTTCACAGAGGGGGAAGACATAACTTCATACATTATCAGGTTTGAAAATACCACTACCCTCTGTGAATGGCCTGCTGACACCTGGGCTACCAGGTTAGGAATGTTATTTTCTGGTACCGCTTTGAATATCTATGCAACTTTGTCGCAGGATATTATATGTAATTATAACCTACTGAAGAAGGCAATCTTTAAAGCATATCAAAAAACCACTAATTTTTACAGGAAAGATTTCAGGTATCCCACCTTACAGCCTGGCCAGAACTTTCAGCAGTTACAGGTAACACTCTTTCGTTTGTTCGACTTTTGGATAGAGAGCTCAGGAATTTATCACAGTTATGAATCTCTTAGAGACTTCATGGTTGCTGACCAGTTCCTGACAGCTCTTCCTCACCAGATACAAACATTCATTAGAGAACGTAACCTGATTAAAGCTGAGGAAGTTGCTGAGGCTGCTGATCTGTATGCTGAGGCTCACAATTCCTATAAAGACCTAAAGGGATCGAACCCTAAGGGCAAGGGTTCATCAGACCTTAAGAAATCAAAGCCTCTAGTGGAAAGTAAAATGACTTCTTTTATTCCTGTTTGTCATTTGTGTGGTGTTAAGGGACATAAACGTCCAGATTGTCCTTCTAAGAAGGTCCAAAAGTTGGAAGATGTTTTAAAGACTGTAATGACCAAGCACCCTTCTGTTCAGGAACAGTTAATGGACTTAATGTATCTACCATTTTACGAGACACTGGATGCACATGTATAGTCATTTCTGATAAGCTGTTCCCTGTTACAAAAAACGCGATTCTAAAAGCTTAGAGATCTCCAGTGAATACTAGAAAGGACTGCCATTCTAGCATCCAGCCTGTTACTGGGTTTTCATAACAAGTAGTCAGTATCCTTGTCCAATTATCCATTAAAATTCAGTATTATTCAATAGTGCTTCAGGATTACAACTGGTAGGCTACTAACTAGAGAAATTAAAATTTAATAAATTTATTAATCATTAAGTTGTCTAGAGGTATATTATCAAATTAAATTAATCACAGCAATCAAAATAAAATCAATCTCTCGAGTTCAATATTATTGTGCTGAAAGCACATATCACATTTATAATTCTTAAGTACCGTCTGGTACATTAACATTTAATAAGATATTACAAATATGTACAAGTTTGTGTATGCGTGTAAGTGCTCTAAGTAGTTCGTTATGTCTCACGACTCGACTAGACTTAAACAAGTGATTGACAAAGTCCTCTAATAAACTAACTTCTTGACCGACTGGCAACCAGAACAGTCTGCCTGAACAATGAAAAGAATGCTAAGCCCAATAGCCATATAACAAGCGACTGCGACACAATCAGGATCAAGGAGATAATATAACGACACTGAGCAGGGACCATCAGCAGATCCTCCACAAAAGTTACAAAACTCCCATACTACTGAATCTAAGTTCAGCATAGGAAAAACCCTGACTGTGACAATACACAGAAACCAGTACAAAATTAGGTCAGAAGCTATAGCTAAGGACCTGAGATACGCAGAGTGTCTATATGACACACAACCTCAGTACAACGTCGAAAATCACGAAGTCTATACAATGTTCTGTGAACAGAGTTCTACAGAACTAACAAGAATAATGAGACAGACAATCTGTCCAACCACCAAGCGAGTCTAGAGCAGACTGAATACTTCACGAGAGGTGAGGACACCCCCCCTCGATCACGTGATAGCCCCGTGGACAGCACAGCTCAGAAGCCGGCAGTATAACGAGCGACAAGCGATAATTACAGTAGTTTGACAATCAAGACTTGAACTGAGCACATATTATGTACATCCTAACAACATAAGTCAAATAAGAATATAAAGCAATATATTTACGATTTAGCTATTATCGCAAATATAAGCAATATAAAATTATATGAAAAGGTAATATACATTATATATATACATAATAATCATTGTAACCCATTCAGGGGTTGCAACATTCCCTAACCTTAAAGAAACTCATTCCTCTGCTATACTTTCAGACTACTTGAGCCGTACGGACACTTTTCCTACCAACCATTGTTACATTAGGTCTAAATGGTTCACAGGTTGGTCTGAAGCCATACTAGCTCCAATCACTTCTTGCTCCGTACTAATAGGTAATGTAAAAGGTGCCATTCTTCCTTCTGAGATTGACCTTTCATCACCAAAGGTGGACATAAGCTTTTCAGATCTTCTTCTTGTAGAATCAGAGATGCCCCTCGAAAGTTCAGATGAGACAATGTCTCGCGAGATTCATGTGGAATTAAAAACCAGTGATGCTACTCTCGAAAGCGAGGTAGTAGGATCACTGGTTCACTTGTTAGATGAAAGTGAAGATATCACCTCGGATACCATAAATGTCTTGACTAGGGCTCAGACCAAAGCCCAGGCTTCTCCTACTATCCATCCTTTGATTTTCCCTGACTTTAAGCCTTTAGATATATCGAAGGACTCCTTTGTCAATTTACAATGTAATTGCCCTTCTCTTCAGAATTGCCATAATGCCGCTAAACAAAATCAAGTTATCCAAAGGAAAAACTTTTCATATAAATTTGAATACATAAAAGGTATCTTGTACAAGTCAGTATTCAAATTAAATTCAGATGAGATAGACTATTCCATCTTAGTTGTTCCAAGTCAATGCAGAGAGACTGTTCTTAAAATGGCTCATGACCTGCCAGTGGCCGGACATTTCTCGCATCGTAAAACCTTAAATAAAATTAGGGAAACCTATTTTTGGCCAAAAATGTCCTCAGATATCACTACCTATTGTAGATCGTGTAAAGTTTGCCAATTGTCATCCTCCCGAGGTACCAGGCGAGTACCTATGATCAAAATGCCAGTCTTTACGGTACCTTTCGAAAGAGTAGCTGTTGACATCGTTGGTCCTTTATCTCCACTTTCATCTGGGGGACATAGATATATATTAACATTAGTTGATTATGCTTCGAGTTTCCCTGAAGCCATACCCTTAAAGACCATAACCACTACAGAGGTGGCTGAAGCCCTTTTGTCCATCTTCTCCAGAGTGGGCATCCCTAGAGAAATTTTGTCTGACCGTGGGACACAATTCACATCTGACTTAATGCAACATCTATACCAACTTCTGGGAGTGAAGCCTCTCTTCACCACACCCTATCATCCCAGCTGTAATGGGAGGATTGAGCGCCAGCATTCGATTCTCAAGTCCATTTTAAGGAAACTTTGCTCCCTTAAGCCTAAGGAGTGGCATCGTTACCTACCCTGTGCTTTGTTTGCCATGAGGGAAGTTCCCAGTGACTCTTTGAGGTTTTCACCTTTTGAACTTCTCTATGGTAGACAGGCCAGAGGCCCATTGTCCATCCTTCATGACTTATGGACTAATGAGGAGGTGAGTGCTGAGGTTCAGTCTTCTTACCAGTTTCTCCTTGACCTTAGATCCAAACTTGAGGAGACCTCTGACATAGTTTCGAAAAACCTAAGCTTGTCAATAGACCAGTACAAAACCTATTTTGATTCCAAAAGTCAGAGGAGAAGTTTTAAAGTAGGGGATGAAGTTCTTGTACTTTTGCCTATCAAGTCAAATAAATTATTAGTAGCATGGAAAGGTCCATATAAAGTATTAAAAATTTGTGGGAAAGTTGACTACCTCATAGAAGTCAGGGGGAAACCTAAGCTTTATCATATCAACATCCTTAAGAAATATTACCGAAGAATTTCGGTTAACTGCCTCAATAACTTTGACTTAGTTTTTCCACACGAACTTGATAAGACAACTGAAGAATGTAAGGTGTGTGTAATTGACACCTCTAACTTAGACTATGATGAAGAACTACATGACTTGGTGACTCTTGACCACTTGGGCACAACCAACATTAATATTAATGAATCTTTGGATGACCATAAGAGACATGAACTACTTCAATGTGTGAGTAACTTTTCAGACGTCTTTACTGATATTCCAGGTGTTACCTCCACGGTAGTCCATAAGATTAACTTAGTGACGGACAATCCTATCAAACGAAAATTATACCCAGTTCCAGTTCACCTTAGGGATGCATTTGACCGAGAGGTAGACAAATTATTAAAACTAAAGATCATTGAACCTTCAGTGTCTGCATATTGCTCACCAGTAGTCATGGTTAAGAAGGAGGATATTTCATATAGACTTGCTATTGACTTCAGAGGCCTTAATGCTATCACTCGGTGGGATGCTGAGATTATGCCCTTAATAGATAGCGATCTACACAAATTTTATGACTCTTCCTTCTTTTCAGAGATTGATATTGCGCAGGCATATCATCAAGTAATGTTAGATCCTTCTTCTAAGCAGTACACCGCTTTTCCTACACACCAAGGACTGATGCAATATAGAACTATGCCCTTCGGTTTGGTAACTGCCTGTGCTACCTACGTGAGACTGATGAGAAAGGTCTTGGGTAATATGCCAAATGTTTCAGTTTATTTTGATAAGATTTATGTAATGACATCCACGTGGGGCGAACATATCCAAACATTAACATCAGTTTTGCGTAGGTTATGCTCACATGGCCTCACTGCCAAGCTGAAGAAATGCTTCCTTGAGTATAACAAGATTAGATATCTTGGACTGATACTTTCTAATAACTCTCTGCAGCCTCTCCCCAGTAAGATCAAAGCTTTATTAGAAGTTAAATTCCCCAAAACCAAGAAGCTCATGCGTAGCTTTCTTGGTTCTGTAAATTTTTATGCACGGTTTATCCCGAACCTTACCAATCTTACAGGCATCTTATCCGACTTCCTTAAAAAGTCTGTGAAGGAACCTCTTGAACTTTCCGACGTAGCTCGAGAAAAGTTTAATGAGATTAAAAGTATCTTTTCAAAAGACCCTATACTTAAGATTCCAGATATTAATAAAACATTTTGCTTAAGAACTGATGCCTCCAATACTGGCTTGTATGCTTCCTAAGCCGGAAACTCCTTCCCACAGAAACGAGATACTCCACCATAGAAAAGGAATGTTTAGCCCTTGTGTGGGGTATCTCCAAACTTAAATTTTATTTGCTGGGAAAAGAATTCATTTTAGAAACGGACCACAAACCTTTGATATACCTAGAAACTTTTAAGGGAACCAACAGTTGCCTCTTGAGGTAGACATTGGCACTCCAGGCTTTTAAGTTCCATATTGTGTATATCAATGGTTCATCCAATTATTTCTCTGACTGGTTAAGTCGTGACAGTTAGTAGAAGATTTGTTGCCTTACACAACTTCCACAGGTTAAAACTTTTTCCTCGTCTATTCTTCTTATACTCCTTGACTATAAGTCTTGGTATAGGGGAGTATGAGGGAAAAGTTCAATAGATAGGAGTAGCGATATAGTAACAATAGTTTCATTGCCGGCTACTTGTTAAGGTAGGGTAAGTCCAGCTCCCACTATCCCCCCCCTTTTTCCCCCTCCCCGAAAGTGATAGTTTGCTTGCTGGCTACTTGTTAAGGTAGGGTAAGTCTAGCTCCCGCTATTCCCACCTTTTTTTCCCCCACCCCGAAAGTGATAGTTTGATTGCTGGCTGCTTGTTAAGGTAGGGTCAGTCTAGCTCCCGCCATCCCTTCCCCTCCTTCTTCCACCCCCCCCCCCCGAAAGGTGACATGTGGGGCTCCGGTCCAAACAGTAATCACTAGACTCACAGCTCCCAGCACTACTGTAAGTACATGCCTGCCTTGTATTCTAGTGGATTTATTGGTTGAAAGCTTCACTTTTGACCAATAATAAACTTAGTCCTTTCAGTCTTGCTCTAAGTTGACTGTTGTAATAATCACCACATCTTTTAGGTATTGTACTTATCATGGAGAGTGATTTCTTAAGCAGTGGGTAACCTGTCTATCTTTCCAGCTTGGATGACAGAGAGGGTCACCTGCCAATCAACTAGTAGAATTGAAGGAGATGGACTAACGTCCTGGAGACGTCCCAGGTTGTATTTACTTGCCTGTGCATGTGTATGAAGAATCAGGACATAATCCCTCATCATTGCAGTGGTACAAAACCTGATTTCCTGTCATCGGGAGAGATTATTTATGGCCACAAGAACGAGCCAGTGGGTTGTCACCAACACCTTCGACACCCCTCCCCACATCAGCAACGGCTACGATCTCAACAACATGCAGTGTCACCAACACCAGACACCCAAGTTTTAGATAGGTATTAGCGTTGAATTCAGATATCATTTATATTTTTAATTTTTCATTTTCTTTCATGTAGGATCAGTATTTCATATTTAAGTGTTTTATATTTTATATTTTCTAAATAATAAATTGTTTATGTTTGTCAGTTTTTGTTCTTTTTCTATTCATTAATTTTCCTGAGGAGGAGCCAGCCTTGGTAATACTGTCTGAAGTTGTTACAGGGCTGAGTAAGCCTTCACAACGTGATTTAATTGGAGACACTTTAGCCTTAGACATAACAAGAGAAATAACACTATTACATTAAAGGTAAGCAACTGCTCCATATGCCAATTTTGAAGCATCACAAAAAATGTGGAGTACGTTTTTCCCATTTGGATTGGCCACCTGGCGTGGGAACTCCAACATTGGAATTTTCTCATAATCACCAATTAATTCATCCCACCTGTTAATGAATTCCTCAGGTAGAATTTCATCCCAAGCACATTTAAGTTTCCATGCTTCCTGAATTAATAATTTCCCTCTTATAGTAAGGGGTGACACTAAACCTAGTGGATCAAAACATTAGGAAACTTCAGCAAGCAAAACTCTCTTAGTTAATTTATTGGGCATACTGTAATTATTAGGTTTTAACATTAGCAAATCTCTCTCAGTATCCCAAGTTAAACCCAATACATTACTACATTTTGGCACTTCATCTCCAGGGAAATCTTTACTTATTTTGTCCTTTAATTTGGACGAATTACTATTCCATTCCCTCAGAGGCATGTTTGCACTTTGCATTATTTTATTAGCCTCTCCATAAGTCATTAACAGTTCCTCTTCAGTTGATGTCACACCCAGGAAATTGTCCACATAAAATTGTTTGCTCATTACTTTACTGAATGGACTTTCCATATGTTTAAGGTGTGCATTTATCGTCGCTTGAAGTAGGAACGGACTGGATGTAGCACCAAATAATACGCTCCTAAAGCGAAAGGTTTTCAGAGGGCTAAGTGGGTCAATAGGATTCTCAGGCCATAAGAAGCGGGTACAATCCCGGTCAGCCTCTTGTAAACTCACTCTTAGGAAAGCTTTACTTATGTCAGCCATAAAAGCATAATTCTTCACCCTGAAATTTAATAAGATATCTCCTAATTTTTCCGTCAACGCTGGACCTGTCATCAAACAGTCATTTAAACTAGGTACATTTTTGTTACTCCTGGCACTACAATTAAACACAATCCTCAAAGGAGTGGTCTTAGAATCCTTCTTCACTCCGTGATGTGGCAAATAGTGACCATAAATTTTGGCTTACTCAGGAGGTACCTCTTCTATAAATTTATTAATTAATTGTTCAGCAATTATATCATTATAGGCAGTTAACAATTCTGGTGTCTTACTCAGTTTGCGGAGCTGAGCCTTTGACTGTCCATATGCCATTCTGTAATTAGTGGGCAATTCTGGATGGTTCAGTCTCCACGGAAGTCGTACCCAGTATTGTCCAGATTCAAATTTTACATCTCTCAGGTATTGTTCTTGAGTAAAAGAATCGTCTGGACTTCCTTCATTTACATTTATTCCAATGCTGTCTAATTCCCACAATTTATGCACTGGCTCAACACCATCCTCTATGGAAGAATTATACTCTGGCACGATTTCATGAGTAAGACACACAGTTATGGTATTTGTAGTTTCCTCTAGTCATGAATTATTATTACGAGGAATCCTACCATACATTACATGGCCTCCTACAGTCTTCAAAAGGGTGACACCACATTTCTTTACCATACCCTTTACAAAGGAGGCATAATAGTCACTACCTATCAAAATATTTATTGGGCCTACAGAATCATCACTTACACCAGAAGGTGCTAAATTTACATTATGTGAAAGTCTTTCTGTAGCTTTACTAAGCCCTACTGTAGATATTTTCTCTGGAAGTCTATCTACAATTACTGCATTAACACGTTTTTTCTCATTGCCCAACCTGACAGTTACATAAACAGTGTCATACAATTGAGCTCTTTTATCTGAGAGGAAACCAGATAATTTTAAAGTTGTGGGATCTCCCATCTTTACTTTCATACCATCAAGACATTTACGTTTTATGAAAGTACGCTGGGATCCCTGGTCCAATAATGCATTTACATTTTTTTATTTATGCCTTTTATCATAAAATTTTACCTGTAACACAGGTAAGGCTGCTTCAGCAAAACCATCATTATTAACATTAGCAGCAATTTTTACATTAGCTACTGTTGTGTCAGGATTGTCAACATTATCATTATTATCAACATTATCATATAGACCCTTACACATGACTAATGGTGTCTTCCTTTGTGACATTGAAAACAGTTGTTTAATTTCGCATGACAATCCTTAACATTGTGATTACCTAAACACCTGATACATCTGTCAAGTTCCTCCAATCTTTCAACTTTATCATTCCATGAATTGTATGCATTGCAATTCTTAGAAAAATGAGTACCCTTGCAGAAAAGACAATCTCTTTTTTCTTTGACTGGTTTCTTATTAACTGGGCTACCCTTAGTAGGGTACTTATTCTTCTTACCTTGTGAAGAATCATTATTTCTGATTCCTGCTACCTGATATGTACCTATGCAGCTATTTTTAGGAAATGAATTTTGATTATTACCATTGGGATAATTTTTCCCTTTGTGAAACTTGACAGATACCTCGGAGTTATTATGTGTTGCATCTTTAAAATGAGTTAGTTGGCTGGTCTGCAACTGCACAATTAATTCTTGTAGACCTAATCTTATTTCCTCCAGTCCAAAATAACCTTTGTGATATTTGTTTGAGATCCATTCAAGTGTTTTACAGCTTAATTTATTCTGTACCATGGCACTCAATAACCAGTCTGATTCCTTCAGATTATATTTATTACTTAAAGTTTTGAGAGTGCTCTCCAGTTTAACTCTAAACTGCTGTAAACCTTTGTAAGTATGATCTGGAGATTTTAAATTAACAATGATATTCACTAGATCCAACCTAATTTGTTCTATATTACCATAAGTGACTTTCAACAAGTCAACTGCTTCTTTATAAGAATCATCTACATTGGGAAAGGCTTGTATGAGTATGTGAGCATCTCTTCTTACCTGTCCTTTGAAGTAAAATAATTTAGTTACACAAGCTAGGTCACTCCTGTCATACAAGGCTGCTTTAAAAATTGACCAAAACTCCTCCTAGTTTTCTCCAGGATTAAATACAGGTAAATATAATTCTGGGAGTTTTGGCAAAGACATCTTATTTGTTGGAGCAGACTGATTAACTGCCTGGTTTACACATTTTAATTTATTCAAGGCCTGACTTTTACAAGAAAGAATCTTTTCCTCTAATTCATAATACTGATTAATCATAAGATCTACTTCAGTCTCATCTACACAGTTTACTAACAAATCTCCTTCATATTTGTTGTAATATAATTTGTATGAATCATATCTATTCCCCAAAGCATCTAAATACAATTTTAAATCATCAATATTCACAGTCTCTTGATTCATTAATTCCAAACATTTATTGTATGCTTTTGTTACATGTCCTTTTCTAACCTGTAGTGATGCTTTCTTTGCTCTATATTCCATATGTTTGTCTTCTATATTAATTTCCTCATTTTCAGCCATGATGCATTGTATTAAATTGAACTTAATTAATAACACTGATTACAACTTACAACACTGATGCAACTTACCTTTGAATAAATCCTAGCTACTTGAGCTTAGCAATTACATGTAAGAAAATTATAATATAAATTTTAAATGTACATTAATACAAACTTGGCTCATCAAAATTAATATTATACAAATTAATAAATCCTTGCCAGAATTTGGCATAGCAAAATTAATATTATACACATTAATATAATTAGCTACACTTGGTTTATCAATTACACATACACTGATATAAATCTTGGCCAGAATTGTTTTATCAAATTAATATTGTACAAATACATTAATATAAATCCTAGCCACTTTGGCTTTGCAAAGTTAATATTATACACATTAATATAATTAGCTACACTTGGCTTATCAATTACACATACACTTATACACATTAATATAATCTTTAGCCACACTTGACTTATCCAAATTAATATTGTAATAATTATAATCCACTACACATTAAGTAAATTTGCGAACTTAACATCCACCTCCTGTCATTTCACATATAATTATTAAGTAATTAACTAATTAATGACTTCACTAATTACCTCCAGCTCAAGAAGGACCAACGGGCAAATTAAATGTGGAAAATTACATTTATCTGAATGTATCATTATGTACATAACAGTAAATGAACAAAAATAATTATTATTTATCGGTTAGACAAGTAGGAATTTGGGACACCCAGGTCGCAAAAAATGTCCCCCTTCGATACCTACCACTGTCATATCCACAAGTTGCTCTGGACCTATTACTTACAAATGAAATATGTATCACCAGGAATACTGGTAAATATATAAATTTGTGGACTGTATATTAAAATTAAAAAAGGATTATATACACACACATTTACATAACAGAAGGAAAATATCTTAATATCACTCACCAATTTGACTGGAGATTAATGTGTCATGTACAGGACCCCCCTTTTGCCTACATTTATGAAAAATTTACTGGCCAGAATTTAAACATAAATTAGACAGCTTATCTGAGGTTCCTGGAGTTGTCCTGTCCTGTCGCCTGATACTCAAGTTATGCAGGAATGCACATCCAACAATTTTGGCTCCTATTTGAGAGGTGTCAACCCAATTTTACCTCTAGAGCACGAAAATTCTTCACATTATTAACTAATGTCTGTTACTCCATTCAAACAACAATGGCGAGTATCTTCTGCGCAGGCACAGCTTCCCATTTTTTATGACATAAATTTTATTAAATACAGTATGGCCATCTATTTACATATAACTACTGTATTTCTGGAAAATATATACAGTATTTTCCACAGATATAATGATTCACACCACTGGATTCTCCAACACCCAAAACATTCTTAATCATGTACTAGCCTCGTGTAAGGACCTGGGGTTGATAATCTCTACTGATAAAACAAAGATACTCAACAGGCGTCCTCCTCAACAGAGAGGCACAGTTCGTCAGATCCAGTTGCATGATGGGTCTCTTCTAGAATATGTAAGCAGACAGGCATCTAGGCTTTGAGGTTCCACTACTTGGACCTGTTGTAACGAGACTTTGTCGCCAATACAAAGAAAGGCTGAGAGCACTTAGAGTTGTGGCAGGTTTTCATCCCAGGTATGGAGCTAATGTTAAAATTGTGAAAATGGTGTATCTTGCTTATATTAGATCATTGGTTGATTATGCGGCGCC
This sequence comes from Cherax quadricarinatus, assembly GCF_038502225.1. Taxonomy (NCBI): domain Eukaryota; kingdom Metazoa; phylum Arthropoda; class Malacostraca; order Decapoda; family Parastacidae; genus Cherax; species Cherax quadricarinatus. Next base: position 731,460 of record NC_091311.1, on the reverse strand, counting down.
ACTACTTGCACTCGTGTCTGACTGGAAGTTTGAAGGGCTGGAAAAACTGCAAAACGAAGCAATGAGGATCATCCTAGGATGCCCTCATACTGCCAAAATTTTAAATATGCGGAAAGAACTTAATATTCCAAGCATTAGAGATCGTGTTACTGAAAGAAATATCCTTATCGGGATCAATATGCTTAGGTTAGCCCATTCAAACCCCTGCACAGAAGCCCTCCAAACTTTCCTCAGCACTGGTGAACATCCTTCCAGATGGATCGAAAAAACTGATACCGACCTCCGCATGAACCAGCTACATGATCTGTGACAAGTAAGGCAACAGAAGCACTTCCCTGCTCCATGGGATATTACCCCATTCCAAACTACCATTCCTCCATTTCTCCCCAAAACTCTTCTTAAATCACAACTAAAGTTTCGTCTTGGAGCCAAACATGATGCCTTAAGCTGTACTGATAACTTAGTCACACAGAACACTCTTTCACAAATTATTTACGTTGATGGTTCTGTTCACCAGTCCCCTGATGCAGCTGGTAGGGCTGCTGTTGTCATACAAAGTGATGGTTCTCATAAAGAAATTGGAGCACGCATCAATAACTGGGCCTCTACCCTTCAAACAGAACTGTTTGCCATACTCCTTGCACTCAAATGCGTCCATGTATCTAAGGCTGACACTTTAATTGTAACTGATTCTCTGTCATCCATATATGCTCTCAACTCATTAAGTATAAATTGTGGCATGCTTGTGTCAGAAGCCAGACACAGGTATGGTAAGATTGTGGACAGTGGAGTCAGAGTGCACATACTGTGGATTCCATCTCACATTGGTCTTCAGATGCATGATAGAACTGATGCATTGGCTAAGCTGTATGCTTTCAAAGAGGGGGTAGATTACAATCTTGGCTTGTCAGTTAGCAGTTTGAGAACAATTATACGAAAAGAACTTCAACTGAACTTCATTGACTTAAGACTTAGGGAGATTGACACAAGTCAATCCATCTATCATCATTCCATCATGCAGGAGGAGCCACATGTCTATGGTACATCCAACAAGATAAGCCGACTCTTGGATGTCACTACCGCCCGGCTCCAGCTGGATTACAAGTAAACTTTGCCAGATGGACTATTGTCACACCTTGCGTCATTATGTACTGGAGTGCGATAAAATTAATGAATTTAGAGACAACTCACTCAGAAATGTTCAAGAAATGGCAAAGTATTTTATCCACAGACCATTCTGGAGAAATACCCTGACTTTGCTAGTTGTAAATAAAGCATGACCATATGTGAGTGTGTGTGTGTGTGTGTGTGTGTGTGTGTGTGTGTGTGTGTGTGTGTGTGTGTGTGTGTGTGTGTGTGTGTGTGTGTGTATGTGTATGTGTGTGTGTGTGTGTGTGTGTGTGTGTGTGTGTGTGTGTGTGGGTGTGGGTGCTTGTGTGTATGTATATGTTTGTATGCTCGTGTGCATGTGTCCGTGCGTGCGCCCTCGTGTATGTGTGTGCGCGCTCGCTCGTGTGGGTGTATGATCCACTTAATATTTGTATTTATAACTCATTACAACTGTGACCGGGTGTGGACGTGTCAGTGTCTCATTACTTTGTAATTTGTTCATGATTGTAACTATGTATAGGAGTGAGGCTGATTCATTACCTTTGTAACCTACCATAACTGTGACCAGATCTACCTGGACTTCATTACCTTTGTAACTAGTTCATCTATCATAACTTTGGGGCCCAGTCCCTGGACCCATTATGTACCTCTGTAATCTTTAAACAACCGCCCACAGGATGGGTATTGGGTGCATAATAAACATATTAAACTAACTGACCTGTACTTATCCAGCAGCTCCTGTCTCCTGCCCATCCCAATGTCATTACCCCCAGCACTAAGGCAGATAATGGGCTTGTTCCCATTACCTGACATAATATTATCCAACCTGCTGACTATGTCACCAACACCAGCTCCTGGAAGGCACGCCCTCTGTCTGACTTTTCTATCTCTGTTACAAAAACCACAGTCCATATATCTTACCTGAGAATCTCCTAGAATTAAAGCATTCTTACCTTGATTAGCAGGGAAATCGGTGGTACCTTCAACCTCACTAACCACTGAAGTACACTTGTCCTGGAGAGCAGAGAATCGATTTCATATCTTCACATCTTCTCTGTTAACCCTCCTCATCTTCCTTCCTGAACTGTGAACCACTTGCCACTTTAAGCGGCTGCCATTCTCACTGCCAGTGACCATTTCCTCCTTTCCAGCTAAATCCTCCTCACACTCACTCCCAAACTCATCTAGGCGAAACTTCAGCCTCCTATTTTCCTCCTGAAGAAGTAGAACCTCCTTCAACACCTGAACCTGAGATTCTAAAACACTACAAGAAGCCATGGTGCTTGGTAACACCCCACGCTAACTCCCAGAGAGCTTAGGACAGGTATGACCACACAGGACCACTGACCTCATGTTTACTATTACTCTGTGTTCTATTTGTTAAGAAGTTATAGATCCTTCTACCAACTTTTCCTGTTATTCCTTCATCACGCATTTTATGCACTATTACACCATGGTCACACTTATTGAAGGCTTTTGCAAAGTCTGTGTATGCTACATCTGCATTTTGTTTGTCCTCCAGTGCATCTAAGATCTTGTCATAGTGGTCTAGTAGCTGGGACAGGCAGGGGCGATCTGATCTAAACCCATGTTGCCCTGGGTTGTGTAACCGATGGGTATCTAGGCGATCTTGCTTCTTAAAACCCTTTCAAAGACTTTATGTGGTACTTTAGTGATATCGGTCTATGATTCTTTGCAATTGCCTTACTGCTAAGTATGTGGAGTGGAGCTATGTCTGTTTTTAGTGACTGTGGGATGACTCCTGTGTCCAAGCTCCCTCTCCATAGAATGCTGAAGGCACGTGAAAGGGGCTTCTTGCAGTTTTGATGAACACGGAGTTCCATGAATCTGGGCCTGTGGCAGAGTACATGGGCACATCATTTATTGCTTTATTGAAGTCATGCGATGTTAGGATAATATCGGAGATTTTTGGGCTGACCAAATTATGAGTCTTGGCCATGAAAAATTCTTTCAGATTTTCGACTCTTATTCTGGTTAATGGCTCGCTAAACACTGACTCATATCGGGACCTTAGTATCTCTCTCATTTCATTGCTGTCATCTGTGTAAGTCCCATCACGTCTAAGCAGGGTCCAGTACTGGATGTTTTTGCCTAAAATTTGGAATAGGAAAAGAAATATTTTTGTGTTTTTTTCTCAGTTTTATTGAGGGCTTTTAAGTTTTTCCTGGGTTTCTTGTCTCCTGTATGATTCGTTAATCTTAAGTTCGATATTTACTATTTCCTTGACCAGATGACACCCGAATCTGCATGACAGTGTCTTCCATTGCAGACACTGCAAAGCTCCAGGCGGACATCAACCAAATCTTTCAGTGGGCTGCAGAAAACAATATGAAGTTCAACGATGAGAAATTTCAATTACTCAGATATGGTAAACATGAGGAAATTAAATCTTCATCAGAGTACAAAACAAATTCTGGCCACAAAATAGAGCGAAACACCAACGTCAAAGACCTGGGAGTGATCATGTCGGAGGATCTCACCTTCAAGGACTATAACATTGTATCAATCGCATCTGCTAGAAAAATGACAGGATGGATAATGAGAACCTTCAAAACTAGGGAGGCCAAGCCCATGATGACAAGTGACCCTTCAGGTCACTTGTTCTATCTAGGCTGGAATATTGCTGCACACTAACAGCACCTTTCAAGGCAGGTGAAATTGCCGACCTAGAAAATGTACAGAGAACTTTCACGGCGCGCATAACGGAGATAAAACACCTCAATTACTGGGAGCGCTTGAGGTTCCTAAACCTGTATTCCCTGGAACGCAGGAGGGAGAGATACATGATTATATACACCTGGAAAATCCTAGAGGGACTAGTACCGAACTTGCACACGAAAATCACTCACTTCGAAAGCAAAAGACTTGGCAGACGATGCAACATCCCCCCAATGAAAAGCAGGGGTGTCACTAGCACGTTAAGAGACCATACAATAAGTGTCAGGGGCCCGAGACTGTTCAACTGCCTCCCAGCATACATAAGGGGGATTACCAACAGACCCCTGGCAGTCTTCAAGCTGGCACTGGACAAGCACCTAAAGTCAGTTCCGGATCAGCCGGGCTGTGGCTCGTACGTTGGTTTGCGTGCAGCCAGCAGCAACAGCCTGGTTGATCAGGCTCTGATCCACCAGGAGGCCTGGTCGCGGGCCGGGCCGCGGGGGCGTTGGCCCCCGGAGCTCTCTCCAGGTAGTGCCTCCCTTCTTATTTCAGGTATATTGCCGATCTCAGCACCTCTCTGATTTTTCTTTTTCACTTGTATAGGGAGCATCTCTGTCTTTCTAGTTTACATCTTCTCTTCCTTTATTCGTTTATCGACCTCAAGTGCCACAAAGTTAATTTTTTTTAGGCAAAGGTTCGTATTCATGTTGTTTAGGATATCTTCCCAGCTTGTTTCATTTAGGACATGGTTGACTTCGATCCCACTGTATGTTTTTGTTATTGAAGTTGAATATGGTGGAGGCACCTTCATAACTGGTCACCTTTTGCTGGTCAGGAGCCCTGCGCATATATGTCTGTACGTCTATTATGTTGTGATCTGAGTGTATTGGCTTTTATACCTTTATATTTCGTATCAGATCATCGTTGTTGGTGAAGATGATTTCCAGTGTATTTTCCAGTCTTGTTGGCTCTATTATTCGTTAGTTTAAGGTGAATTGTTGCAGAGATTTATTAGCTTATGTATGTGTGTGAATTTTCATCAGAGTTCCCTTCTGGGAGCTCTGATGAAAATAGTGCTAAAACATTATTTGCTACATTCCTCCACTTTAGACGTCTTAAGATGAAATTACCCAGCAGCAAGATAACTGGAGCAGGAGTTGGGAGATTTTCCAGACAGTGGTCGATTTTACGAAACTGTTCCTGGAACTGTTGGGAAGTTGCATCCGGAGGCTTGTATACAACCATAATGACAAGGTTTTAGTTTTCAACCTTTATTGGCAAAACTTTAACTACATGAGTTAAGGTGTTTAGTAGTTCCGAGCAAATGAGCAACTCTGTGGCATACCTGGAGTATGGTGGATCAGGGCCTGATCAACCAGGGTGTTACTGTTGGCCGCATGCAACGCGACGTACGAACCACAGCCCTGCTGGTCAGGTACTTACTTTGGGTGCCTGTCCAGCGCCTTCTTGAAGACAGCCAGGGGTCTATTGGTAACCTCCCTTACGTATGCTGGGAGGCAGTTGAACAGTCTTGGGCCCCTCATATTTCTTGTGTTGTCTCTTACCGTGCTAGTGGCGCCCCTGTTTTTCATTGGGGGGGGGATGTTTCATTGCCTGTTGAGTTGTTTGTTTCATAGGGAGTGATTCTCGTGTGTAAATTTGGTACTAATCCCTCTAGGATTTTCCAAGAGTATATAATCATGCGTCTCTCCCGCCTGCGTTCCAGGGAGTACAAGTTGAGGAACTTCAAGCGTTTCCAGTGACTGAGGTGTTTTGTCACACTTGTGTGCTGTGAAGGTTCTCTGTGCATTTTCTAGATCAGCAATTTCACCTGTCTTGAAAGGTGCTGTTAGTGTGTAGCAATATTCCAGCCTAGAAAGAACAAGTAACCTGAAGAGTGTCATCATGGCTTTGGCATCCCTAGTTTTGAAGGTTCTCATTATCCATCCTGTCATTTTTTTTTTAGCAGATGCGATTGATACAATGTTGTGGTCCTTGAGAGTGAGATCTTCTGACATTATCACTCTCAGGTATTTTGCATTAGTTTCTCGCTCTGTTGTGTGGTTGGAATTTGTTTTACACTCCAATACAGTTTTAATTTCCTCAAGTTTTCTATATCGGAGTAATTGAAATTTCTCATCGTTGAACTTCATATTGTTTTCTGCAGCCCATTTAAATATTTGGGTAATGTCTGCCTGGAGTCTTGCAGTGTCTTCAATGGAGGACACTGTCATGCAAATTCGGGCATCATCTGCAGAGGAAGACACGGTGCTATGGCTGACATCCTTGTCTATGTCAGATATGAGGATGAGGAACAGGATGGGAGCGAGTACTGTGCCTTGTGGAACAGAGCTTTTCGCAGTAGCTGTCTCAGACTTTACTCTGTTTACTGATACTCTTTGTGTTATATTTGTTTGGAAATTATAGATCCAGCTACCAACTTTTTCAGTTATTCCTTTATCACGCATTTTGTGTGCTATTACACCATGGTCACAATTGTCAAAGGCTTTTGCAAAGTCTGTGTATACTACATCTGCGTTCTGTTTGCCTTCTAGAGCATCCAGGACCTTGTCATAGTGGTCCAGTAGTTGGGACAGGCAGGAGCAACCTGCTCTAAACCCATGTTGCCCTGGGTTGTGTAACTGATGGGTATCTAGAACCCTTTCAAAGATTTTTATGATATAGGATGTTAGCACTCTCGGTCTGTAGATCTTTGCTATTGCTTTACTGCCCTCTTTGTGGAGTGGGGCTAAGTCTGTTGTTTTTAGCAGCTGTGGGACGACCTCCGCGTCCATGCTCCCTCTCCATAGGATGTTAAAAACACATAAGGGTTTCTTGCAGTTCTTGATGAACACGAAGTTCCATGAGTCTGGGCCTGGAGTAGAGTGCATGGGCATATCATTTACCGCCTTTTCAAAGTCATTTGGCATCAGGATAATATCAGATAGGTTTGAATCTACCAAATTCTGTGTATCGCTCGTAAAAAAATCATTTAGGTCTTCGACTCTCAATCTGCTTACCGGCTTGCTAAAGAGCGAGTCATATTGGAACTTAAGCACCTCACTCATTTCCTTGCTGTCATCTGTGTAGGACCCATCTCGTCTAAGTAGTGGCCCAATACCTGATATTTTTCTCGACTTAGATTTGGCATAAGAAAAGAAATGTTTTGGATTTCTTTCAATTTCATCTATGGCTTTCATTACTTCAAGCATTTCTTGACTCCTGTAAGATTCCTTTACCTTAAGTTCAATGTTTGCTATTTCTCTGATCAGTGCCTCTCTTCGTAGTGCAGATATAGTGGCTTCTTTTAGCGACTCTGTTAATCTGCGCCTTCGCCTGTACAGGGAGCGCCTTTCTCTTTCTAGTTTACATCTTCTCTTCCCTTTCCTTACGGGAATATGCTTTGAGCATACCTCGAGTGCTTAGGATTTCATACACTTAACTCACTACACTTAACTCCCTACACTTAACTCACTACACTTAACTCACTACACTTAACTTACGACACTTAATGCACTATACTTAACACACTACATTTAACTCACTACACTTAACTCACTACACTTAACTCACTACACTTAACTCACTACACTTAACTCACTACACTAAAATCACTACACTAAACTTACGACACTTAACTCACTATACTTAACTTACTATATTTAACTCACTACACTTAACTCACTACACTTAACTCACTACATTTAATTCACTACACTTAACTCACTACACTTAACTCACTACACTTAACTCACTACATTTAACTCACTACACTTAAGTCACTACACATAACTCACTACACTTAACTCACTACATTTGATTCACTACACTTAACTCACTACACTTAACTCACTACATTTAACTCACTACATTTAACTCACTACACTTAAGTCACTACACTTAACTCACTACACTTAAGTCACTACACATAACTCACTACACTTAACTCACTACATTTAATTCACTACACTTAACTCACTACACTTAACTCACTACACTTAACTCACTACATTTAATTCACTACACTTAACTCACTACACTTAACTCACTACACTTAAGTCACTACAAATAACTCACTACACTTAACTCACTACATTTAATTCACTACACTTAGCTCACTACACTTGACTCACTACACTTAACTCACTACATTTAACTCACTACACTTAACTCACTACACTTAATTCACTACACTTAACTCACTACACTTAACTCACTACATTTAACTCACTACACTTAACTCACTACAATTAACTCACTACACTTAACTCACTACATTTAACTCACTACACTTAACTCACTACATTTAACTCACTACATTTAACTCACTACACTTAACTCACTACACTTAACTCACTACATTTAATTCACTGCACTTAACTCACTACATTTAACTCAATACTCTTAACCCACTACACTTAACTCACAACACTTAACTCACTACACTTAACTCACTACACTTAACTCACTGCATTTAACTCACTACACTTAACTCACTACACTTAACTCACTACATTTAACTCACTACACTTAACTCACTACACTTAACTCACTACATTTAACTCACTACACTTAACTCACTACATTTAATTAAGTACACTTAACTCAGTACACTTAACTCACTACACTTAACTCACTACACTTAACTCACTACATTTAACTCACTATATTTAACTCACTACACTTAACTCACTACACTTAAGTCACTACACTTAAGACACTACACTTAACTCACTACACTTAGCTCACTGCACTTAAGACACTACAC
>NC_091311.1:707410-722803 GCF_038502225.1 Cherax quadricarinatus | reverse complement strand
CTGGGGTCATGGGAAACACCCGCTGGGGTCCTGGGAAACACCCGCTGTGGTCCTGGGAAACACCCGCTGGGGTCCTGTGAAACACCCGCTGGGGTCCTGGGAAACACCCGCTGGGGTCCTGTGAAACACCCGCTGGGGTCCTGGGAAACACCCGCTGGGGTCCTGGGAAACACCCGCTGTGGTCCTGGGAAACACCCGCTGGGGTCCTGGGAAACACCCGCTGTGGTCCTGGGAAACACCCGCTGGGGTCCTGGGAAACACCCGCTGTGGTCCTGGGAAACACCCGCTGGGGTCCTGGGAAACACCCGCTGGGGTCCTGGGAAACACCCGCTGGGGTCCTGGGAAACACCCGCTGGGGTCCTGGGAAACACCCGCTGGGGTCCTGGGAAACACCCGCTGGGGTCCTGGGAAACACCCGCTGGGGTCCTGGGAAACACCCGCTGTGGTCCTGGGAAACACCCGCTGGGGTCCTGGGAAACACCCGCTGGGGTCCTGGGAAACACCCGCTGGGGTCCTGGGGAGCAAAGACTTTCGAGACTCAGGTGTCGACTTTTTCCGATTCTATATTTTGCGGTGTTTTGTTAGTTTTTTCCTTCATTATACATATCACCCTTATTCTCTGTAATCTGTAATAAGAACATAAGGAGGAACACTGCAGCAGGCCTGTTGGCCCTTTATATTTCATCCCACTAACAAAACATTTGCCCAACTCAATTAGAATTCGTTAAATGCCTTTGTGAAATCAGTGTTTACCGTACCACATCTGCATATTAGGTTTTTTACCAGTACATTCATAATTGTCATAATGTTTGTTAACTTTGACAAGCTTGATATTTTCGCATTAAGTAAATTCTGGTTCTTCTGCTCTTTAAAGTTTGTGAAATGGCAACTCTTCACACCTTTTAAAGACCTGTGATGTTCGGGCGCTGTAATGCCTCAGTTAGGGAAAGGATCTACTATGTTGTACGTGAATGGTATACAGTGCAAACAAAAAAATTACACACATGGTGTGTACTTACTGGAGCGCAAGCGAGAGATGTATATCATAATGTACACTTGGAAGATTCTGGAGGGACTGGTCCCTAATCTGCACACAGAAATCACCCCCCCCCCAAGCAAAAGACTTGGCAGGCGATGCAACATACCTCCTGTGAAAAGTAGGGGCGCCATTGGTACACTAAGAGAAAACATCATAAGTGTCCGGGGCCCAAGACTGTTCAATAGCCTCCCAGCAGCCATAAGGGGAATTACCAATAGACCCCTGGCTGCCTTCAAGAGGGAGCTGGACAGATACTTAAAATCAGTGCCAGATCAGGTGGGCTGTGGTTCGTACGTTGGACTACGTGCGGCCAGCAGTAACAGCCTTGTTACTGCCCTAATCCACCAGGAGGCCTGGTCATGGACTGGGCCGTGGGGGCGTTGAACCCCGGAATGCCCTCCAGGTAGGTTGGTATGTGCAACATCTGGGTATCTTTATTGTAGAAGTTTCGCTATTCAGTGGCTTTATCGGTACGAATTCAAGGACATAATTGGAAGACAGAACTATATACAGGAGTTGGCGTTGAAGAAGCACCGTAGTTGTGCAGAAGACTGGCGCTAAGTACCGCCAGTCTTGCTTTAGTTTTATGTAATCTGTCAGTGACGGTTATCTTTCCGTCGTTGTAAATTAACGTTATTTTTTCAGTTCGGTTTTTATGTGCATTCTTTGCTTTCTGTATTTAGGTCTTCTTGGTGGTAAGCATTTTATACAGAACTTGCATACTTGTGTTCAGCTTGAATCACTGATGGTGCTTTAATGTTTATAGTAATTCCCAGGATATGTATGATGATACTTTATTCTTTCCTAGTCCATTATCTGACTGTACAAGTTAAATTTACTGAACATTCCTCCTGGTATATTTCTAGAGTTTTCTAACTGAATTTTTAATTATGCTGTAATGAGAATATAATTTGTGTTTCTTTGAGTTTTTCGTGATTAGTGAAGATCAAATTTAGTGAAATTTTCTTATGGTTTGTCATGTTTGTTCGAAGCAAGCTTTTCTAGTCTTTTAAGCTCTCTAGTATGTATTTATCTATAGACTTTAGGTGGCAGTGGATATCACAGTGGGCTGTTTTTAATTGCTACTGGTTTTCCACTTTGTTGGAGGTGTATGTTCATTATACTCTGTCCTAGGTTCAACAGCCTGCTCTCCATGTTCTACTTCATGGTGTGATTCTTCCCCATAAGTAGCAAGTGGAAGCTTAGGCCATGCTATGGTGCTTCCACCATATCTTGGGTGTGGATTGGTGGGCCGTACTCTACCTGGCGCAGCCATGTGTCGCTCCAGGCTGGAGTATGGCTGCCAGATCTACTATTCATTTAGTTATTCCCTACTATGTTTGCTATATTTTCATCTCTTAGATGTATAGCTTTGCACGGGTGTGTTTCATACTTTGGAAAGCCTCACTGTTGAGTCTGGTGAGCTGGATATCTACCATGAGGCGCTAGAATTGCTCTGCCTGTTTTGAGTTCTGTGCTCTTGGCATATGTAGCAACTTTTGTTGGGAAGAGGATGGGGAGGGGTTCGTTGCTCATCGTCCGAGGCTTCCTGTCGTTTGGCGTTCAGATACGGGTCCTTCCTCTGGACTTGCCTTGATGTGTCTGGTCATAAAAATTGGCTTCTTTCCACGCCCTCCTTGGCCTGTGCCTTAGATTCGTCTTAGTAAGCAGATGGAATGTAGGCCTCCTGTGAGGATTCAAATAACCTGCCCAGATGTCCTGCTAGCGAAATGTGCCTACATATTCTAGTTCCTCTACCAACCTACGGACAAGCCACTGCTTCGTCCCAGCTGCTCTAGTATTTGGCTTGATCCTGCTGCTGCCTCTAACCTGCCATGTTACCAGTCTTTGTACATGCCCAGAGCTGTCTGTAGCGTCTCCTTCGACTTTAAAGAATAGTAGAAACTCCAGCAACAAGTGATGGCAGCAGTGGTTACACTACATCTCTACATCAGCAGGACCAAGCCAAGGGAAGCATTTAAGACGAGGCATTGACTCCTAACTACCCAGCCCCGGTAATGACCTTGGACAATTTCTTGTAACAATTTAGTTCGTGCTTGAATAAAATTCTTTACTAAGAGTTCAGAGGATGAGGTTGGTCTTGGCTTTGCTGTGAACACTGGCGAGGACTTTGTACAGCTACCAAGTGGATCCTGTGGACACTACAGAGATCCATTCAGTCCTTTCTGCCCTTGTCCTGATAGCTGACTTGGTTCTTTGTTCACAGTGTACTCAAGGCATTCTCTGCCTTGACCCCAGTATTTGTTGTGCTGTCTAAACCGCTAGTTTGTGCACCCCATGCAGCTCTTATGAGCGATAGCGCAAAGAAAAAAAGATTAGAGGTTACAAAGGGTCTTTACCAGATCCCATTGAGCATAGTTAAATCACAAAATACATTTTCATATACAATTTTTCATGTCTAATGAACAATACAATATGGAATTAGTCTCAAACATTTAAGTATCTTATTACCACTTAACCCGTAAACGGTCCAAGCAGATCTACATTCACATGTGTAGTGCTCCAAAAGTAGATCTACGTTTTTTTGTTTTTTACATATTTTCAAATATAACAAAAAAAGTAGATCAAAGTTTTTTTTCCACATTTTCAAGTGTAAAAAAAAATTATTTTTTTTACATTCAAATGTTGAAAAAACGTATATATACGTTTGGACTGTTTACGGGTTAAACAAGTCATTCATCTTATAAACGCAAAAATGATTTCAGTTATTTTATCATTAAGAATAGTGTTTTGCATATCGTGTAGGGTGTGCATGGAGGTGTGCGAAGGGTTGGAAGTTTGTACACTTAAGTTCGTTGAAGATTGAGACACTTATGCAGCATATGGGAATCTTTATTCAGGAAACGTTTCGCCACACAGTGGCTTCATCAGTCCAATACAAAGAGGAAGGCGTAAGGATAGGAGGAGAATGAGGTAATCAGTCCCTCAACCTGGAGTCGATGTGTTCAGTCCATCAATCTTGTATAATGTACAGCATAGGGCCGTAGATGTGGCTTATATACTGTAGTGAGGTGAGGTGAAGCAGGCGGAGGCGGGGTCATAGTGGTACCATCCACTAGTCGAAGTAGGTCTACGTCCAAAGGTTGAACAAGCGTTGAAGAATTCTTTGTAACAAGATCCCATGATGCTGCAGTGTCTGACAGTTGTGATGAATGGTTTGAAAAACCGACAAGTTGAAGATTGAGACACTTATGCAGCACTGTGTGGCGAAACGTTTCCTGAATAAAGATTCCCATATGCTGCATAAGTGTCTCAATCTTCAACTTGTCGGTTTTTCAAACCATTCATCACAACTGTCAGACACTGCAGCATCATGGGATCTTGTTACAAAGAATTCTTCAACGCTTGTTCAACCTTTGGACGTAGACCTACTTCGACTAGTGGATGGTACCACTATGACCCCGCCTCCGCCTGCTTCACCTCACCTCACTACAGTATATAAGCCACATCTACGGCCCTATGCTGTACATCCTACAAGATTGATGGACTGAACACATCGACTCCAGGTTGAGGGACTGATTACCTCATTCTCCTCCTCTCCTTACGCCTTCCTCTTTGTATTGGACTGATGAAGCCACTGTGTGGCGAAACGTTTCCTGAATAAAGATTCCCATATGCTGCATAAGTGTCTCAATCTTCAACTTGTCGGTTTTTCAAACCATTCATCACACACTTAAGTTCGTGTTCCTTGTCTGTCCACACACTGCATTTTGTCATTAACATCTCCATACAAACCGTATTGCCAGAGATACTTATAGCCTAGCGTTAGTCTAGCAATAACATAATACAGTCTACCGATTTGGTTACTTATTAAATATGTTGAACGTGACACATTTCATTTTAAGAACATAAGAAAGAACACTGCCGCAGGCCTACTGGCCCATACGAGGCAGGTCTCCTACCGGCTTAAGCCAATGCCCCAGCCTAGTCAGGTCAGGTCACATTCACTTAAGGAACACGGCAACTGACCTAGTAGCACAAGCTAATCAGGTCTAACTCACACCCACTCATGTATTTATCCAACCTATTTTTAAAACTACACAACGTTTTAGCCTCTATAACTGTACTTGGGAGTTTGTTCCACTCATCCACAACTATTACCAAACCAGTGCTTTCCTATATCCTTCCTGAATTTGTATTTTTCCAACTTAAAACCATTGCTACGAGTCCTGTCTAGGCTACATATTTTCAGCACGTTATTTACATCTCCTTTATTTATTCCTGTCTTCCATTTATACACCTCAATCATATCCTCCCTAATTCTACGCCTTTCTAGAGTGCAGATTCAGGGACCTCAGTCTATCCTCATAGGGAAGATTTCTGATACATGGGATCAACTTTGCCATCCTCCTTTGTATGTTTTCCAGAGCATTTATATCTATTCTGTAATACGGTGACCAAAACTGTGCAGCATAATCTAAATGAGGTCTAACCAAGGATATATAGAGTTGAAGATCAACCTGAGGACTCCTATTATTTATGCTTCTTGATATGAAGCCAAGGATTCTGTTAGCTTTATTGCGAACACTTATGCACTGTTGTCTTGGTTTCAGATTACTGCTAACCAGAACTCCTAAATCTTTTTTGCAATCCGTAATATTAAGATCTACATTATTTAGTTTATATGTGGCATGGTTATTTTCCTGTCCAACATTTAGAACTTTGCATTTGTCTGTATTAAACTGCATCTGCCACTTCTCCGACCACTGCATCAGTCTATTCAAATCTTCCTGGAGTGCTCTGTCCTCGTCAGAATGAATTCGATGGCCTATTTTGGTGTCATCGGCAAATTTGCTTATGTCGCTCTTTATACCCTCATCTATGTCGTTTATGTAGATTGTGAGCAACAGGGGGCCCAACACTGACCCCTGTGGAACACCGCTCGTGACGCTTCCCCACTCTGATTTCTCCCTATTTATGCAAACTCTCTGCTGACTATTTGTCAACCATGCCTCTATCCAGGAAAAAATTTCTCCTATTACATGTGCCTTAATTTTCCTCAGTAGTCTCTGATGTGGGACCCTGTCAAAAGCCTTACTGAAGTCCATATACACAATATCACATTCATTACCATGATCTACCTCCTCAAATACCTTAGTGAAAAAAGTTAATAAATTCGTAAGGCAGGAATGCCCCTTTGTAAAACCATGCTGAGAATCGTTGATTATTTTTTGCTTTTCAAGGTGGCTACGAACTGCCTCGGCAATTATTGATTCCATAAATTTTCCCACTTTGGAGGTTAGGCTTATTGGTCTATAGTTCGAAGCTGTATTGATAAAGCCACTGGATGGCGAAACGTCTACTACAATAAAGATATCCAGATGTTGCACATGTGTCTTAACTTTCATATTGTCGGTATTTTATACCTTTCTTGCACAACTTGTCAGACACTGCAACATCATGGAATCTTGGTTCAGAGGACATCTACAAGACCTTCTTCACGGCTGCTGCAACTAACCCATCTCTTTGGGAAGGACCTACTTCCACTGGGGAATCCCGCCTACCAGTGACTGCCCTCGTCTGCTGCCCGTCCCATTCACTGACGCCTATAAAAAGCGCCAGTCTTCTTGCCTTTGCTCCAGACTCTCCTCCACCACGATGCTGTGAACACTAACTCCAAGGCCGAGGGACTGATTACCTCATCTTTTGTATATAGTTCTACTATCTTCCTATTATGTCCTAGAATCTGTATTGATAAAGCCACTGGATGGCGAAACGTCTACTACAATAAAGATATCCAGATGTTGCACATGTGTCTTAACTTTCATATTGTCGGTATTTTATACCTTTCTTGCACAACAGTTCGAAGCTAAGGACCTGTTAACAACCTGCTTTGAAAATAGGTATCACATTTGCCATTTTCCACTTATCTGGCACCATGCCAGTCTGTAGTGATATATTGAAAAGATTAGCCAGAGGTTTGCTAAGCTCCTCTTTACATTCCTTTAGAACCCTTGCGTACAATTCATCAGGGCCTGGGGATTTGTTAGGTTTTGATTTATCAATTTGCCTAAGAACCATGTCACTTGTGACCCTAATCGTGCATAGTTTATCATCATCCTGCTCTACACAATTTATTATTTCTGGAATATCGCTAGTATATTCCTGTGTAAAAACTGAGAGGAAGTATGTGTTTAAAATTCTACACTTTTCCTTATCACTGTCCGTGAGCTGACCCGAGTAACATTTGAGTGGGTCTATCTTGTCCCTGATCTTACTTCTGCTAGTTCCTATTTGTGTGGTTCTTCAGGCTCATTTGCTACTTTTCTGACTATTTTTTTCTATTTCTAAAACTTCTATTTGAGAAATCAAAATGATATTAGACATTCTTCTCATTTAATGCTTATTTAGCGGAGTTATCAACTTCATTCTTCTGGAGGCCTATGTGAGAGGGAATCCATAAAAGCTTAACTGTAATACCTTTCTTAACCATTTGTTTGTGCTTAGGTTCATAAACTAGCATGCTATATTCAGGTCTCAGGCCAATTAGAGCAATTAGTGAAGAAAGCGAGTTACACTTGAATTGTCAGGGGTCGTAGTTTCCATAAACTTGAGGCCAAAAATTATTATACAGTACAGGTTGTAAGTTAGAAGCCGTTATTAATTAGGTATCCCCGAAGGGATACCGTAGAGAGGTTGGTTAGTTTTTCTTCTCCCTTCTTTAGATTTCATTTTGATTATAACTTGGAAGGCCTCGTCTCATCTGCTTCAAAATTTCAACACTTGTGTATGGTAGCAAGGACTTAATTCTAGTTACAGTTGGCATGTTCAGGTGCCGTGTGACCAAAGTTATTGAACCCATTCCTAACATCCAGAAATGGAACTGAGAACTTCCAAAACCCCCCTAGCGGCGGATCTTCGAATGTTCACAAAGATGACAAAAAATAAAACGAAGATATGTTGATGCAGATTTGATCATTTTGTGTTAAATCTCCCCCAAGGGAGGTTCCTTGACGCTGGCGAGGGGCTCTTGATCTAGGGAATTGGATCTTTGCTCCAGTCCCCTGAATTAAGCCTGAATACCTTCCATCCCCTCCCCACATGCGCTGTATAATCCTACGGATTTAGCGCTTCCCCATGATGTTAAATTTTTATTCCTGTTAAATCATGTTAAACAAATTTCAGTGACGTTTTATGAACGGTTTTAATATTCAGTGAGTGATGCGTCTTAGGGCCAGGGTAATACCTATTAACTTTCCTTTACTTGCAGCCAAATAGGTTGATGTAGTAAAAAAAAAAAAAAAATTGGAATCGTTGGAATCCGTGCAGTAACTGGAAAATGACTCGTCTGATCGGCTTCAAATTTTCATTGGTGGTGTCCTGAACACAAGGCTCACTGCTATTGACTAGCACATGCCCCAATTTGCCAAATTTATTGAATGGTGAGTGGCATCTGCTGCTAGCGGAGGAGCAGTTGCGGTCTGACTGGTGAGTGGCATCTGCTGCTAGCGGAGGAGCAGTTGCGGTCTGACTGGTGAGTGGCATCTGCTGCTAGCGGAGCAGCAGTTGCGGTCTGACTGGTGAGTGGCATCTGCTGCTAGCGGAGCAGCAGTTGCGGTCTGACTGGTGAGTGGCATCTGCTGCTAGCGGAGCAGCAGTTGCGGTCTGACTGGTGAGTGGCATCTGCTGCTAGCGGAGGAGCAGTTGCGGTCTGACTGGTGAGTGGCATCTGCTGCTAGCGGAGGAGCAGTTGCGGTCTGACTGGTGAGTGGCATCTGCTGCTAGCGGAGGAGCAGTTGCGGTCTGACTGGTGAGTGGCATCTGCTGCTAGCGGAGGAGCAGTTGCGGTCTGACTGGTGAGTGGCATCTGCTGCTAGCGGAGGAGCAGTTGCGGTCTGACTGGTGAGTGGCATCTGCTGCTAGCGGAGGAGCAGTTGCGGTCTGACTGGTGAGTGGCATCTGCTGCTAGCGGAGGAGCAGTTGCGGTCTGACTGGTAAGTGGCATCTGCTGCTAGCGGAGGAGCAGTTGCGGTCTGACTGAGTGGCATCTGCTGCTAGCGGAGGAGCAGTTGCGGTCTGACTGGTGAGTGGCATCTGCTGCTAGCGGAGGAGCAGTTGCGGTCTGACTGGTGAGTGGCATCTGCTGCTAGCGGAGGAGCAGTTGCGGTCTGACTGGTGAGTGGCATCTGCTGCTAGCGGAGGAGCAGTTGCGGTCTGACTGGCGAGTGGCATCTGCTGCTAGCGGAGCAGCAGTTGCGGTCTGACTGGTGAGTGGCATCTGCTGCTAGCGGAGGAGCAGTTGCGGTCTGACTGGTGAGTGGCATCTGCTGCTAGCGGAGGAGCAGTTGCGGTCTGACTGGTGAGTGGCATCTGCTGCTAGCGGAGCAGCAGTTGCGGTCTGACTGGTGAGTGGCATCTGCTGCTAGCGGAGGAGCAGTTGCGGTCTGACTGGTGAGTGGCATCTGCTGCTAGCGGAGGAGCAGTTGCGGTCTGACTGGTGAGTGGCATCTGCTGCTAGCGGAGCAGCAGTTGCGGTCTGACTGGTGAGTGGCATCTGCTGCTAGCGGAGGAGCAGTTGCGGTCTGACTGCCTTCAAAATGTTTTTTACAATTCATTGTATAATAAGAATGATTATCTAAGTTTAGGCCGAATAAATGCAGATTTGAACTCTTACTAAAAAGTTAAAAAATCCGTTTACAACGCTCACAGGTTTGTGGTATATAATAGATAAAAACTACATTGCTAAGTTGAGTAAGTTTGAGGAGAAACTTTGCTATTTTTCGGAATATTTTCAGCAACATTTTAGTTTATCACATTTTTGTTCATTACTCGAACGCCTTGGATCGGCTTCAGAATTACTGAACGAGGGTACACTATGTTAATACTAAACGAGGGTACTGTATATTAATACTAAACGAAGGTACTGTATATTAATACTGAACTAGGGTATAGTGTGTTAATACTGAACGAGGGTACAGTGTGTTAATACTGAACGAGGGTACAGTGTGTTAATACTGAACGAGGGTACAGTGTGTTAATACTGAACGAGGGTACAGTGTGTTAATACTGAACGAGGGTACAGTGTGTTAATACTGAACGAGGGTACAGTGTGTTAATACTGAACGAGGGTACAGTGTGTTAATACTGAACGAGGGTACAGTGTGTTAATACTGAACGAGGGTACAGTGTGTTAATACTTTTTATAATTTAAAAGACTTGTATTAATGGATAAAGACATACAATAATTGATATTTTCATCCCAGCTGTAAGTACAAGCGTATCACTATGTAGGTAGGTGAATTAAATTATAGGGTAAATAGAGCATGATTACAGGAAGTGTGAGGCCCAGTGAGTCTGAAACTAGCACATGTTAAAGAAACCATGCCACGGGAGGGGTTAGAACCCGTGATAAGTCTCTCAAAACTCCAGACCGTCGCGTTAGCCACTGGGCCAGCACAAGTTGTACATTGAGACACTTTCAAACCATTCATCACACAAGTTGTACAGTTTGGTAGGACGAAGAGCGCACGCGCCCGCTCTCGCACACTGTCTCTTTTACACAGGGTTTGACAAGGTTAGGTTAAGGATCCCTAGCTTTATTTACAAGCTATTTACAGGTTAAGGATTCCTAACTTTATTGACAAGCTAAAAGCTGTTACCTACATCAGCTCATTTGAAAGCATTTTTATTGTTATGGAACAGGATGAAGTTAGAGCCAACTGTGGGCCAGCAATTTCATTTGATCAACTGACATTATCTCGTTGACATCATAATTCTGTACGAATGTGTTTCAGACTCTAGTCATTCTGGGAATAAATGATCTCAGATGAAGTGATGTACTGGAGAAGGGTACAGCCAGAGTGAAGTTGTTGCTTTCTGCCAGTCTTGTGGTATAGAAGCTTGCTTCATGTTGTCCTCGAAGTGGATCCAAGTGTGGTATTTTGACAATATTGGCCTTGTACATAACAGTAAGGCCACCCACACCCCTCCTGTGTTGAAGGCTCTGCTGAAATGACAGATCTATCCAGGATTAGTCCAGGCGAGAGACGAGACGTCTTGCTATGTTCTCTACTGTCCAGCAGCCACAGATGAGGTGGGGGGGGCACGCAAACCAAGAAAGTGGAGCATACTCAAGGTGTGAACATACTTGTGCCTCGTACAGAATCTTGCAACTCCTATTGTCAAGCAGATGCGAGATACGGCGAAGTGTTGTAAGCACTTGTATGCAAGATTTACAACGTGGTTCTTCATGGTCAGTTTGTAGTCAGATTTCACACCAAGGATATATCTCTCTCTCTATCTCTATCTCTATCTCTCTCTATC
Organism: Cherax quadricarinatus; assembly: GCF_038502225.1. Classification (NCBI taxonomy): domain Eukaryota; kingdom Metazoa; phylum Arthropoda; class Malacostraca; order Decapoda; family Parastacidae; genus Cherax; species Cherax quadricarinatus. The sequence continues at coordinate 711,480 of NC_091311.1, read as the reverse complement.
TCTCTCTCTATCTCTATCTCTATCTCTATCTCTATCTCTATCTCTATCTCTCTCTCTATATCTCTCTCTATATCTCTCTATATCTCTCTCTCTATATCTCTCTCTCTATATCTCTCTCTCTATATCTCTCTCTCTATATCTCTCTCTCTATATCTCTCTATATCTCTCTATATCTCTCTATATCTCTCTATATCTCTCTCTATATCTCTCTATATCTCTCTATATCTCTCTCTCTATATCTCTCTCTATATCTCTCTATCTCTCTCTCTATATCTCTCTCTATATCTCTCTATATCTCTCTCTCTATATCTCTCTATATCTCTCTCTATATCTCTCTCTATATCTCTCTATATCTCTCTCTATCTCTCTCTCTATATCTCTCTATATCTCTCTCTATATCTCTCTATATCTCTCTATCTCTCTCTCTATATCTCTCTCTATATCTCTCTCTATATATCTCTCTATCTCTCTTTCTATCTCTCTCTCTATCTCTCTCTATCTCTATATCACTCTATATCTCTATCTCTCTCTCTATCTCTCTATATCTCTATATCTCTCTCTATATCTCTATATCTCTCTATATCTCTCTCTATATCTCTCTCTCTATATCTCTCTCTCTATATCTCTCTCTATATCTCTCTCTCTATATCTCTCTCTCTATATCTCTCTCTCTATATCTCTCTCTCTATATCTCTCTATATATCTCTCTATATCTCTCTCTATCTCTCTCTCTATATCTCTCTATATCTCTCTCTATATCTCTCTCTATATATATCTCTCTCTATATCTCTCTCTCTCTATATCTCTCTCTCTATATCTCTCTCTCTATATCTCTCTCTCTATATCTCTCTCTCTATATATCTCTCTATATCTCTCTCTCTATATCTCTCTCTCTATATCTCTCTCTCTATATCTCTCTCTCTATATCTCTCTCTCTATATCTCTCTATATCTCTCTATATCTCTCTATATCTCTCTATATCTCTCTCTATATCTCTCTATATCTCTCTATATATCTCTCTCTATATCTCTCTCTATATCTCTATATCTCTCTCTCTATATCTCTCTCTCTATATCTCTATATCTCTCTCTATATCTCTCTATATCTCTCTCTATATCTCTCTCTATATCTCTCTATATCTCTCTCTATATCTCTCTATATCTCTCTCTATATCTCTCTATATCTCTCTCTATATCTCTCTCTATATCTCTCTCTATATCTCTCTATATCTCTCTCTATATCTCTCTCTATATCTCTCTCTATATCTCTATCTCTATATCTCTATCTCTATATCTCTATCTCTATATCTCTATCTATATTTCTATATCTCTCTCTCTCTCTCTATATCTCTCTCTCTATCTCTCTATATCTCTCTCTCTCTATATCTCTCTATATCTCTCTCTCTCTATATATCTCTCTCTCTCTATCTCTCTCTCTCTCTATATCTCTCTCTCTCTATATATATATCTCTCTCTATCTCTCTCTCTCTCTCTCTATATCTCTCTCTATATCTCTCTCTATATCTCTCTCTATATCTCTCTCTCTATATATCTCTCTATATCTCTCTCTATATCTCTATATCTCTCTATATCTCTCTATATCTCTCTCTATATCTCTCTCTATATCTCTCTCTATATCTCTCTCTATATCTCTATATCTCTCTCTCTATACCTCTCTATATCTCTCTCTATATCTCTCTATATCTCTCTCTCTATATCTCTCTCTCTATATCTCTATATCTCTATATCTCTCTCTCTATATCTCTCTCTCTCTATCTCTCTATCTATCTCTCTCTATAGCTCTCTCTCTATCTCTCTCTATCTCTCTCTCTATCTCTCTCTATATATCTCTCTCTCTATCTCTCTCTCTCTATATCTCTCTCTCTCTCTCTATCTCTCTCTCTCTATATCTCTCTCTCTCTATCTCTTTCTATCTCTTTCTATCTCTATCTCTCTATATCTCTCTATCTCTCTCTCTATATCTCTCTCTCTATATCTCTCTCTCTATATCTCTCTCTCTATATCTCTCTATATCTCTCTATATCTCTCTATATCTATCTCTCTCTATCTCTCTCTATCTCTCTCTATCTCTCTCTATCTCTCTCTATATCTCTCTATCTCTCTCTCTCTATATCTCTCTCTCTATATCTCTCTCTCTATATCTCTCTCTCTATATCTCTCTCTCTATATCTCTCTCTCTCTATCTCTCTCTATCTCTCTATATCTCTCTCTATATCTCTATCTATATCTCTCTATATCTCTCTATATCTCTCTCTCTATCTCTCTCTATATCTCTCTATATCTCTCTATCTCTCTCTCTATATCTCTCTCTATATCTCTCTCTATATATCTCTCTATCTCTCTATCTCTCTCTCTATCTCTCTATCTCTCTATCTCTCTCTCTATCTCTATCTCTCTCTCTATATCTCTCTCTATATCTCTATATCTCTCTCTATATCTCTATATCTCTCTATATCTCTCTCTCTATATCTCTCTCTATATCTCTCTCTATATCTCTCTCTATATCTCTCTATATCTCTCTATATCTCTCTCTATATCTCTCTCTATATCTCTCTATATCTCTCTCTCTATCTCTCTCTATATCTCTCTCTCTATATCTCTCTATATCTCTCTCTCTATATCTCTCTATATCTCTCTCTATATCTCTCTCTATATCTCTCTCTATATCTCTCTCTATATATCTCTCTATATCTCTATATCTCTCTCTCTATATCTCTATATCTCTCTATCTCTATATCTCTCTATATCTCTCTCTATATCTCTCTCTATATCTCTCTCTATATCTCTCTCTCTATATCTCTCTATATCTCTCTCTCTATATCTCTCTATATCTCTCTCTCTATATCTCTCTCTATATCTCTCTCTATATCTCTCTCTCTATATCTCTCTCTCTATATCTCTCTCTCTATATCTCTCTCTATATCTCTCTATATCTCTCTCTCTATATCTCTCTCTATATCTCTCTCTCTATATCTCTCTCTCTATATCTCTCTATATCTCTCTATATCTCTCTCTATATCTCTCTCTCTATCTCTCTCTCTCTCTATATCTCTCTCTATATCTCTCTCTCTATATCTCTCTCTATATCTCTCTATATCTCTCTATATCTCTCTCTCTATATCTCTCTATATCTCTCTCTATATCTCTCTCTATATCTCTCTCTATATCTCTCTCTCTATATCTCTCTATATCTCTCTCTCTATATCTCTCTCTATATCTCTCTATATCTCTCTCTATATCTCTCTCTATATCTCTCTCTCTATATCTCTCTCTCTATATCTCTCTCTCTATATCTCTCTCTATATCTCTCTCTATATCTCTCTCTATATCTCTCTCTATATCTCTCTCTATATCTCTCTATATCTCTCTATATCTCTCTCTCTATATCTCTCTCTATATCTCTCTCTCTATATCTCTCTCTCTATATCTCTCTCTATATCTCTCTCTATATCTCTATATCTCTCTATATCTCTCTCTATATCTCTCTATATCTCTCTCTCTATATCTCTCTCTCTATATCTCTCTATATCTCTCTCTCTATATCTCTCTCTATATCTCTCTCTCTATATCTCTCTCTCTATATCTCTCTCTATATCTCTCTCTCTATATCTCTCTCTCTATATCTCTCTATATCTCTCTCTCTATATCTCTCTCTCTATATCTCTCTCTCTATATCTCTCTCTCTATATCTCTCTCTATATCTCTCTCTATATCTCTCTCTATATCTCTCTCTCTATATCTCTCTCTATATCTCTCTATATCTCTCTCTATATCTCTCTCTATATCTCTCTCTATATCTCTCTCTATATCTCTCTCTATATCTCTCTCTCTATATCTCTCTCTATATCTCTCTATATCTCTCTCTATATCTCTCTCTCTATATCTCTCTCTCTATATCTCTCTCTCTATATCTCTCTATATCTCTCTATATCTCTCTATATCTCTCTCTATATATCTCTATATCTCTCTCTATATCTCTCTCTCTATATCTCTATATCTCTCTATCTCTCTCTCTATATCTCTCTCTCTATATATATATATCTATATATA
>NC_091311.1:677410-702410 GCF_038502225.1 Cherax quadricarinatus | reverse complement strand
ACATTACCAGTACTCAATGTTAAACACAGCAAAGACAACAGCACCCTTGCTCTTTGACCCCCAAGTCGAAACCTTCATCGTTGGAGCAGTAACAAGATCATCCTCCAGGGAATTGTCAAAGGGCATCAACGCGGCACAACATTCAGGTATCCTCATCTACTACCTACAAAGACTAATAATCTCAGCCATCGTTCAAGGAGGGCTGGGAGGGCAGCCAACCTGTGACTAGACAAGAGGTTACAATCCTGGAAAGGAGCCTCCCATGACTAGCCAAGGGCTCCTCGGTTAAGACCACAGATAAGCTGAACTGTACGTAAGTGTCTTTTTCCACACACAAAGTATACAAGGTTTTGCAGGTCTTGTATGTTTGGCCATCCTCTGACTGCAGTAGTAATTTTGAGACGTATCTGTCGGTTGAGGACCAAGCACACGCCTCTCACCCATAGGTACTTGTCAGGTTCTCCTGCACTTCACATCTCGTTATTGCCACCACCCGTGGGTTAAAACGTGACATCATTCACGACCACTACCCAGCACCAACACCATTGGTTAACATGATTGTTAACTTTGATATCTTTGTAGGGTTTAGTGTGTACAAATAATCCGCACATAGAATAGAGGAGCTTATGACGACGTTTCGGTCCGACTTGGACCATTTACAAAGTCACACTAACGAAAAGGAGAGGAGGGAGTATATAGAGGCAGGTGGTGGTAGTGGAGGTAGTAGGTAGTATGGTGGAGGTGGAGCACTGCAGGGGAGCTAGGCGCCCACAGAGGGTAGGAGCAAGAGCACGTAGGGGGGGGGGAATAAATAATGAAGGAACAAATACCCCAGGCAGAAGAAAGACAACCCAAAGAGGAAGAGGGAGAAGAAAAAGGAACCAAGTCAAGTCACGGGTGTTCTGAAGTTTGGAACATTTTACAATGTAGTGGGAGAGGAAGGCATCTACAGAGATGAAGCCAGGACTAAGATTCATACAAGGAAAGTTGTGTATTAGGGAGGATTCAACCAGACGGCGACGGAGAGAATTGAGATTAGAAAGACCGGAAATGTAGGGAAGGCAGAGGACAGGAGAGTTCCCGGAGTAGAGAGTTTGGGAGAAGAAATTATGTTTAGCACGTTATTGTGCCTTTTTTTTTTTAATTAATGTGTGTACTCCCGCAGCCCGGCCCTGGGCTAGGCTGTTGCTGCTGGCAGCCCGCTGGTCCACATATCCATCATAGCCTGGGTGATCAGGCACCTGGCAGATGAGCGTTTGAAGTTTCCTCTTGAACACCTGTACACTTGCTCTGGCAGTGTTTATCTTTTGGTAGTGTTGAACAGTCTGCACCCGCAGATGTTGATAATGTTTGTGCCCACGGCATCCCTGTTCTTCACTGGGTTTAATTTACATTTTCTCTCCAGTATTTTTCGGCAGTGTGCAGGTTTGGGACTAGGCCTTTGTATGCCTTCTATGTATATATTTTCATGTATCAGCCTCTACTCCAGAGGTACGGTCAAGTGCGGGGTAAAATGCAATTCTGTATAGGTGGAAAAAAAATGAGAAATTTTCTGAAGATTGTTGATTTGTTGCTGGAAAGCAATCTAATAACCTTGAATACCGAGGTGATTTTCATGCTTATTTTGGTATCTTGGTATGAAGATTGGAAAATGAAGAGTTTTTCTGTCCGCTGCATAAGTGATGGCGCCAGGACTGTCCTTTGGGGTACTGAGTTTTTTTTTTTTATCTTTCTAATGCTGGATTCTACTATATTTACTACCATTACTGTGTTCTGTTTGTCAAGAAAATTTGCAATCCGTTTCTTTGTTATACCTACCACCCTTATTTTATGCGCAGTCGTTTCTTGATCGTATTTATCAAAGCCTTTGTAAAATCAGTATATATTACATCTGTTATTGTTTTCTTTCAACACTCCCGTAATTCTGTCATGGTGGTTAAGTAGCTGTGACCAGCATGATCTTCCTGCTCTAAATCCACGTTGGTTTGAGTTATGCTGTTACATAAAATTACCCTATGTTAATTTACTGTTTCTACTAAAGACAGTTCTCAAACACTTGACTAGTGTAATGGACACAGAAAAGTAGTGTCAGCGGGGATGATGGTGTTGTCAGGCCCTGACGCACTCTGCTATCAGCAGGGACAGTGAACCAAGGACACTGCTCTGCTCTAGGCCCCACACAGTGCATGCACTGTGACCTACAACACTCCACAACCCTCCTTCACCCTCACACACATACCTACCATGACACACACTCCTGCCCCTGGAAAGGGAGGCAAGACCTCGGTCTGTACACGGTATATCCCTCAACCCTGAGCAGTATTACTGTCCAGGTCTGGCAGGGCACCTGTTACCGCTGTCTTAAATTTGAGTCGGCATTATTTTAATTTGTATGTACTTGCAAGCTCATGTTTTGTGTTGGTAAGGTGTCTACATTACTATTATCAAGGCCTCTGCTAACTGCACTTTGATCATCCTCGCATGTTATTGTCGCTAACCTCTCGTCTCTGTATACCTTGTAGTTGCTCAGTCAAGATCTGACTAAGTTTCAGCTTTACTTCCAGCTGTGCCAGGCAAGAAAAAGAAGAGGCTTCCTAGTTTGGTTTGACATTTTTTTTTTATGTATGTGCTGTCCTTGGAAAGCGTTATCCTGAGCACAGATCCAGTAGATATTTTCTTGACGCCTTTTTCATATTCCTTTTCCCCCCTTTCAGAGATGTGCAGTTAGAGCTAGCTAGCTGGCACATAGTTGACAGTGTATGTATGTATGTGAGGGCAAAGTGTTTTTTGTTACAGATAAAGCAGGTTGCCTCCTTGTAATTCATAGTGAATAATTTAATATATGCAGTTCAAAATGCCACAGTACAAGTGCTCTGGTATGTAGGGAAATTAGTGACCTCATTCCCTCTCTCTTTCCCCTCTCTCTTTCCCCTCTCTTTCCCCTCTCTCCCCTCTCTTTCCCCTCTCTCTTTCCCCTCTCTCTTTCCCCTCTCTCTTTCCCCTCTCTCTTTCCCCTCTCTCCTTCCCCTCTCTCCTTCCCCTCTCTCCTTCCCCTCTCCCCTCCCTCTTTCCCCCCCCTCTCTTTCCCCCCCTCTCTTTCCCCCCTCTCTTTCCCCCCTCTCTTTCCCCCCCCTCTCTTTCCCCCCTCTCTTTCCCCCCTCTCTTTCCCCCCCTCTCTTTCCCCCCCTCTCTTTCCCCCCCCCTCTCTTTCCCCCCCTCTTTCCCCCCCCTCTCTTTCCCCCCCTCTCTTTCCCCCCCTCTCTTTCCCCCCCTCTCTTTCCCCCCCTCTCTTTCCCCCCCTCTCTTTCCCCCCCTCTCTTTCCCCCCCTCTTTTCCCCCCCTCTCTTTCCCCCCCTCTCTTTCCCCCCCTCTCTTTCCCCCCCTCTCTTTCCCCCCCTCTCTTTCCCCCCCTCTCTTTCCCCCCCTCTCTTTCCCCCCCTCTCTTTCCCCCCCTCTCTTTCCCCCCCCTCTCTTTCCCCCCCTCTCTTTCCCCCCCTCTCTTTCCTCGACACAGCTCCCTGGAGGATGTGCTCGGCTACCTTATGTTAATCAGCGTCCAGCAAGTAAATGAGGTGATAGCGAGATAACTGTCAGGTTAGACCCCGAGGTCATTAGAGTCAACTCATAAATTTCACATGTACTAGTGATGTACATGCGAGGGCGGCCTACTGACATTGTTCCTCATGTTCTTGTTGGCTGGTTAGGCGCGCCAGTGTGTACTTATCTATTTGTGGTTGCAGGGGTTGAATCACGGCTCCTGGCCCCGCCTCTACGCCGGCAGCTACTAGGTCCACACTCCGTGTTCCATTAGCTTTGTGTGTGTGTGTGTGTGTGTGTGTGTGTGTGTGTGTGTGTGTGTGTGTGTGTGTGTGTGTGTGTGTGTGTGTGTGTGTGTGTTTTTTGAGGGGGATATCACAGCGACTTGTTAGTACTGTTGTTAGGTAAGACACACATGCAACAGTTAGGTATCTTTATTTCGAAACGTTTCGCCTACACAGTAGGCTTCTTCAGTTGAGTACAGAAAAGTTGATAGAAGCAGAAGAGACTTGAAGACGATGTAATCAGTCCATCACCCTTCAGGTCTTCTGCTTCTATCAACTTTTCTGTACTCGACTGAAGAAGCCTACTGTGTAGGCGAAACGTTTCGAAATAAAGATACCTAACTGTTGCATATGTGTCTTACCTAACAACCTGTCGGTATTTTATACCATTTTATTGTTAGTACTGTTACATAAATTCACCGCCTCCCCCCTCCCCATCCTCGCCCAATACTTCATTGCGTTTAACTTGTACTTCTGAAGTTTGAAACTAATTTTTGACTTCCAATCAATTAACAATAAAATGGCAACAATAGTAGCAGCAATACTACCACCGCAACCACACTAACCACAATCACAACCACACTAACCACACTTACAACCACACCCACAGCTACAACATAATTCCATGAAGGATGATGCAATCCTCTTTAGCAAGACCTTGACGACTCCTCGACATACAAAAACAAGGCTACTTGTGCTTGACTTAAAACACTGTTACCGACTTCCAAAACTAAAGTTTGTTAGCAGATACTTCCTCGCGCACACAGGTTCATTTCCTTTCATAGATAACCTAGACTTTTTTTTTTGTTTACTCTAAGATAACATTCTACTTCCTTCCTGATAATAGAATTTTTATAAGATCATTGTCAACACCTTCGATATATAATGTCGGATGAATACACTACCATGATTTTATTCGACATAACTTGTTTAAAACTTTTTTGCAACTTTATAAGTGAAAGTGATTTTTTTTTTTAAATGAGAGCAAGTGTCGGTAAGCTGTGTGATCCAGGAGGACAGCATTAGCCACTCACTGATACAGCTACCTTAACACCATAAGAAAGAAGGAACACTGCAGCAGGCCTGCTGGCCCATGCGAGGCAGGTCCAATTCTCCCACTGGCTTAAGCCAATGCCTTGACCTAGTCAGGGGAGTCGCATTCACTTAGGGGAGGAGCACGGCATCCGACCTAGTAGCACAAGCTAGCCAGGTCCAGCTCACACTCACCCGCACCCACTCATAAGAACATAAGAAAGGAGGAACACTGCAGCAGGCCTGTTGGCCCATACTAGGCAGGTCCTTTACAATTCATCCCACTAACAAGCATTTGACCAACCCAATTTTCAATGCTGCCCAAGAAATAAGCTCTGATGTGCAAGTCCCACTCAAATCCAACCCCTCCCACTCACGTACTTATCCAACCTAAATTTGAAACTACCCAAAGTCCTAGCCTCAATAACCCAACTAGGTAGACTGTTCCACTCATCAACTACCCTATTTCCAAACCAATACTTTCTTATGTCCTTTCTAAATCTAAACTTATCTAATTTAAATCCATTACTGCGGGTTCTCTCTTGGAGAGATATCCTCAAGACCTTGTTAATATCCCCTTTATTAATACCTATCTTCCACTTATACACTTCGATCAGGTCTCCCCTCATTCTTCGTCTAACAAGTGAATGTAACTTAAGAGTCTTCAATCTTTCTTCATAAGGAAGATTTCTAATGCTATGTATTAATTTAGTCATCCTACGCTGATGAACATCAAAATGGTATACAATACCGACAGGTTGTTAGGTAAGACACATATGCAACAGTTAGACAACTTTATTCCGAAACGTTTCGCCTACACAGTAGGCTTCTTCAGTCGAATACAGAAAATAGGCAGGAACAGTAGAGATGTGAAGACGATGTAATCAGTCCATCACCCTTGTAGTCGTAGAATTTGAGGTTGTCAGTCCCTCGGCCTGGAGAAGTTCAGTTCCATAGTCAGGAACTATCTGAAGATCAAGCGACAGTGCGGAGACTTAAATACTGTCGGAAGGAGAGGTGCAGAGTAGTAGTAGTAGTAGTGAGAATGTAACCACTGAAAGGTCATGTCCCTCTCAGATCCAACACTTCTCACTTGGCATCTTGGTACAGAAAACACCTTGGACAAGCTTTTCAAGTGAGAAGTGTTGGATCTGAGAGGGACATGACCTTTCAGTGGTTACATTCTCACTACTACTACTACTACTACTACTACTACTACTCTGCACCTCTCCTTCCGACAGTATTTAAGTCTCCGCACTGTCGCTTGATCTTCAGATAGTTCCTGACTATGGAACTGAACTTCTCCAGGCCGAGGGACTGACAACCTCAAATTCTACGACTACAAGGGTGATGGACTGATTACATCGTCTTCACATCTCTACTGTTCCTGCCTATTTTCTGTATTCGACTGAAGAAGCCTACTGTGTAGGCGAAACGTTTCGGAATAAAGTTGTCTAACTGTTGCATATGTGTCTTACCTAACATCCTACGCTGAATGTTTTCTAACGAATTTATGTCCATTCTGTAATATGGTGACCAGAATTGAGCTGCATAATCTAGGTGAGGCCTTACTAATGATGTATAAAGCTGCAGTATAACCTCTGGACTTCTGTTGCTTACACTAATTGATATAAATCCCAGTAATCTATTTGCTTTATTACGTACGCTTAGGCATTGCTGTCTTGGTTTAAGGTTGCTGCTTACCATAACCCCCAAGTCCTTTTCGCAATCTGTATGGCTAAGTTCTACATTATTTGGTGACGTGTACTTAGCTCTGTGAAGACCTGTTTGTGTGCTCTCTGTGAATCTGAACCAGGATGCCATCTCTTGAGCAACTTTACCAGCAGCTGAGAGAAGAGCTCAGAGTTGCTAAGCTGGAGATACGGCGATTAACGGAGGAGAACAAGAGGATTCGTAGTAATCCTCCTGTTGCGAGTCCCCAGGTTAAGAGGGGAGCTTGGTCAGTGGCCGGGCAACATGGAACCAAGCTGAGGATCAAGAAAACGGTTGGAGAGGCAGTAACAACGAGAAACCAGAAGACTACCGTGGAAACTTCCAACCTATTCTCCGTGCTACCTGACGAATGTGAGTGTTCTACTGGGAATGCCACAACGAGCACCAAGGAAGCATTGGCAGACGTGAGTGAGACATCCCTAGAAACCCCAACGAAGACCATCGAGAACGTCTTGACGAATTCCACAAGTGGTGTAATGCTACCTGACGAATGTGAGTCGACTACTGGGAGCATCACGAAGGACGACGCCAAGGAAGGTAAAAACATTGTTGCTGTTGGGGATAGCCTGATTAGGTACATGGATAGGGCTTTCTGCTTGAAGGATAGTAGTAGGAGGCAGAGAGTGTGTTTTCCTGGGGCTGGGATGAAGGATATTGTTAGCCGTCTGGATGACATCATGAGAGGTAATGGGAGCAATCCTATTATCTGTCTCAGTGCAGGAGGCAACGATGTTGGCAGACGTAGGAGTGAGGACCTGATTAGCAGGTATAGGTCAGCAATAGAGATAATTAGGAGGAAGGGTGGGAAACCTGTCATATGTGGCATTTTGCCAAGGAGAGGAGTTGGAAATGAATGGTTGTCCAGAGCAATTGGTGTCAATTGCTGGCTGGACAAATACTGTAAGGAAAATGCGGTAACATTCATTGACAACTGGGACCTCTTCTATGGCAGAAATGACATGTATGCCAGGGATGGGGTTCACTTATCTAGGTGTGGGGTGGGAGCACTGGCCAACGCAGTGGAGGGAGCTGTTAGGTCTTTAAACTAGGAATAGTTAGAGGCATGGGTTTTGGCGGGAAAACTGTGAAGTCGCATGGTAGTAATACGAGTACTAGGAGAACTAGTAATAGGCAAAATGAGGTGGATATTGGAAAGCCAGTGGCACTAATTGACAAGGACAGTAAGAGGTTTAGTGGAATAACAGAAAGGAGCAGGAAGGGTAAAGAGAGAGGAGGGTCTTTAAATATTTATTACACAAATAGCCGCAGTGCTAGGAATAAGATGGACGAGTTGAGACTAGTTACTAGTGCCACTGCCTTTCCAATATCCACCTCATTTTGCCTATTACTAGTTCTCCTAGTACTCATATTACTACCCTGCGACTTCACAGTTTTCCCGCCAAAACCCATATCACTAACTATTCCTAGTTTAAAGACCTAACAGCTCCCTCCACTGCGTTGGCCAGTGCTCCCACCCCACACCTAGATAAGTGAACCCCATCCCTGGCATACATGTCATTTCTGCCATAGAAGAGGTCCCAGTTGTCAATGAATGTTACCGCATTTTCCTTACAGTATTTGTCCAGCCAGCAATTGACACCAATTGCTCTGGACAACCATTCATTTCCAACTCCTCTCCTTGGCAAAATGCCACATATGACAGGTTTCCCACCCTTCCTCCTAATTATCTCTATTGCTGACTTATACCTGCTAATCAGGTCCTCACTCCTACATCTGCCAACATCGTTGCCTCCAGCACTGAGACAGATAATAGGATTGCTCCCATTACCTCTCATGATGTCATCCAGACGGCTAACAATATCCTTCATCCCAGCCCCAGGAAAACACACTCTCTGCCTCCTACTCCTATCCTTCAAGCAGAATGCCCTATCCATGTACCTAATCTGGCTATCCCCAACAACAACAATGTTTTTACCTTCCTTGGCGTCGTCCGTCGTGATGCTCCGAGTAGTCGACTCTCATTCTCCAGGTAGCATTACACCACTTGTAGAATTCGTCAAGACGTTCTCGATGGTCTTCATTGGGGTTTCTAGGGATGTCTTACTCACGTCTGCCAATGCTTATTTGGTGCTCGTTGTGGCATTCCCAGTAGAACACTCACATTCGTAGTCTTCTGGTTTCTCGTTGTTTCTGCCTCTCCAACCGTTTTCTTGATCTTCAGCTTGGTTCCATGTTGCCCGGCCACTGACCAAGCTCCCCTCTTAACCTGGGGACTCACAACAGAAGGATTACTACGAATCCTCTTGTTCTCCTCCGTTAATCACCGTATCTCCATCTTAGCAACTCTGAGCTCTTCTCTCAGCTGCTGGTAAAGTTGCTCAAGAGGGCATCCTGGTTCAGATTCAGAGAGAGTACACAAACAGGTCTTCACAGAGCTAAGTACACGTCACCACTCAAGCTAAGTACACGTCACTCGTGTATTTTTCCAACCTATTTTTAAAACTACACAACGTCCTAGCATCTAAGACGGTACTTGGGAGTTTGTTCCACTCATCCACAACTGTTACCAAACCAGTGCTTTCCTATATCCTTCCTGAATCTGAATTTTTCCATTGCTGCGAGTCCTGTCTGTTAGATATTTTTAGCACGTTATTTACATCCCCTTTATTAATTCCTGTTTTCCACTTACACCTCAGTCATATCCCTTCTAATTCTACGTCTTTCTAGAGTGCAGATTCAGGGATCAACTGTCATCCTCCTTTGTACGTTTTCCAGTGCATTTATATCCATTCTGTAATACTGTAACCAAAATTGTGCAGCATAATCTAGATGAGGCCTAACCAAGGATATATAGAGTTGAACAACTTGAGGACTTCTATTATATATACTTCTTATGAAGCCAAGGATTCTGTTAGCTTTATTGCGAACATTTATGTAGTGTATGCAGCACCAGCCACACCACTGATAAAGCTAGCAGTGTGTGTACAGCACCAGACACACCACTGATACAGCCAGCAGTGTGTGTACAGCACCAGACACACCACTGATACAGCTAGCATTGTGTACAGCAGCCACACCACTGATACAGCTAGCATTGTGTACAGCAGCCACACCACTGATACAGCTAGCAGTGTGTATGCAGCACCAGCCACACCACTGATACAGCTAGCAGTGTGTGTATGCAGCACCAGCCACACCACTGATACAGCTAGCAGTGTGTGTATGCAGCACCAGCCACACCACTGATACTGCTAGCAGTGTGTGTATGCAGCACCAGCCACACCACTGATACAGCTAGCAGTGTGTGTATGCAGCACCAGCCACACCACTGATACAGCTAGCAGTGTGTGTATGCAGCACCAGCCACACCACTGATACAGCTAGCAGTGTGTGTATGCAGCACCAGCCACACCACTGATACAGCTAGCAGTGTGTGTATGCAGCACCAGCCACACCACTGATACAGCTAGCAGTGTGTGTATGCAGCACCAGCCACACCACTGATACAGCTAGCAGTGTGTGTATGCAGCACCAGCCACACCACTGATACAGCTAGCAGTGTGTGTATGCAGCACCAGCCACACCACTGATACAGCTAGCAGTGTGTGTATGCAGCACCAGCCACACCACTGATACAGCTAGCAGTGTGTGTATGCAGCACCAGCCACACCACTGATACAGCTAGCAGTGTGTGTATGCAGCACCAGCCCCACCACTGATACAGCTAGCAGTGTGTGTACAGCACCAGACACACCACTGATACAGCTAGCAGTGTGTGTATGCAGCACCAGTTACACCACTGATACAGCTAGCAGTATGCCAGACCACTAAAAAATATGACGAACACTGCTGGAATAAGTGTAGAAGTTTTAAAGAGGAAACTGGACAAGAATGTCCACCAGGTGCTAGATCAACCAGGCTGTGATGGATATGTTCGCCAGCAGGCCGCCGGCAGTAAGTCTTTGGTCAGGCAGGCAGCAGACAAGTCTGGCTCAGTCTTGGACTAGCAAAACTCTGGAAACACTAGAGGTGTATATCAAGCACCGTTGTGTTGCTTATCAGTGTACATGCGGCATGACGGGTTACTTGTCACATACTGGACGTGAAGCTGCAGTGAGTCATGTATACACCCCCTCACCCCCAACTCCCCCACACTCCCCACCTCCACACATACCCCACACCCCCATACACGCGTAATAACCGAACATACCCCTCACCCACCCCACCCCCCACACAATCTACATTAGTGTAAGGCTTGTCTCATAGTTGCTAATGGTCTACGATGGTTATTACTGCTGAATGTACTATATAACGTAAGAGTTAGATTTAGCATTCTACGATTGTAATGTTTGATAACCCAGGATCATCTTTGATCGCTGTAAGTCTTGCCGTCAGGCGTCAAAACTCAAGCATTACTTTAACTAAAATTCCATGAGATAGATCAAGAAGTTTTAGATTCAAGCTGTCCTGCCTCTCCTAGCACCTGATTATCTTGGTATTTACAAGGTGCTGTATGACCCCCTACCAGTGTTAAAAGATGGGTTCTTTAAGAAGGCTGAAGCTGCACATTAAAGGTATACCCGGGTGGGTACTTGGTAAATATTAACAGTAGTGAGGCGGTGTTGGGGGAACACAGTAGTGAGGCAGTGTTGGGGGAACACAGTAGTGAGGCGGTGTTGGGGGCGGCAGCGGTAGCGAGGCGGTGTGTTGGGGGCGGTAGCAGTAGCGAGACGGTGTGTTGGGGGCGGTAGCGAGGCGGTATGTTGGGGGCGGTAGTGAGGCGGTGTGTTGGGTTCAGTAGCGAGACGGTGTGTTGGGGCAGTAGCGAGACGGTGTGTTGGGGCAGTAGCGAGGCGGTGTGTTGGGGGCGGTAGCGGTAGCGAGGCGGTGTGTTGGGGCGGTAGCAAGGCGGTGTGTTGGGGGTGGTAGCGAGGTGGTGTGTTGGGTTCAGTAGCGAGACGGTGTGTTGGGGCAGTAGCGAGGCGGTGTGTTGGGGCGGTAGCGAGGCGGTGTGTTGGAGCGGTAGCGAGGCGGTGTTGGGGGCGGCAGCGGTAGCGAGGCGGTGTGTGGGGGGCAGCAGCGGTAGCGAGGCGGTGTTGGGGGCAGTAGCGAGGCGGTGTGTTGGGGGCGGCAGCGGTAGCGAGGCGGTGTGTTGGGGCGGCCGTGGTAGCGAGGCGGTGTTGGGGGCGGCAGCGGTAGCGAGGCGGTGTGTTGGGGGCGGTAGCGAGGCGGTGTTGGGGGCGGTAGCGAGGCGGTGTTGGGGGCGGTAGCGAGGCGGTGTTGGGGGCGGTAGCGAGGCGGTGTGGGGGCCGCTAGCGAGGCGGTGTTGGGGGCGGTAGCGAGGCGGTGTTGGGGGCGGTAGCGAGGCGGTGTTGGGGGCGGTAGCGAGGCGGTGTGTTGGGGCGGTAGCGAGGCGGTGTTGGGGGCGGTAGCGAGGCGGTGTGTTGGCGGCAGCGGTAGAGAGGCTGTGTTGGGGGCGGTAGCGAAGTGGTGTGTTGGGGGCGGCAGCGGTAGCGAGGCGGTGTTGGGGACGGCGGCGAGGCGGTGTTGGGGACGGCGGCGAGGCGGTGTTGGGGACGGCGGCGAGGCGGTGTTGGAGGTGGCGGCGAGGCGGTGTGTTGGGGGGCGGTGGCAAGGTGGTGTGTTGGGGGCGGCGGCGAGGTGATGTTGGGGGTGGTGGCGAGGCGGTGTTGGGGGCGGTGGCGAGGCGGTGTGTTGGGGTGGCAGCGGCAGCAAGGCGGTGTGTTGGGGGCGGTAGCGAGGCAGTGTGTTGGCGGCAGCGGTAGCGAGGCGGTGTGTTGGGGGCGGTAGCGAGGCGGTGTTGGGGGCGGTAGCTAGGCGGTGTGTTGGGGGCGGTAGCGAGGCGGTGTGTTGGGGCGGTAGCGAGGCGGTGTGTTGGGGGCGGTAGCGAGGCGGTGTGTTGGGGGCGGTAGCGAGGCGGTGTGTTGGGGCGGTAGCGAGGCGGTGTGTTGGGGGCGGTACCGAGGCGGTGTGTTGGGGGCGGTACCGAGGCGGTGTGTTGGGGGCGGTAGCGAGGCGGTGTTGGGGGCGGTAGCGAGGCGGTGTGTTGGGGGCGGCAGCGGTAGCGAGGCGGTGGGTTGGGGGCAGCAGCGAGGCGGTGTGTTGGGGCGGTAGCGAGGCGGTGTGTTGGGGCGGCAGTAAGGCGGTGTGTTGGGGGCGGTAGCGAGGCGGTGTGTTGGCGGCAGCGGTAGCGAGGCGGTGTGTTGGGGGCGGTAGCGAGGCGGTGTTGGGGTGGTAGCTAGGCGGTGTTGGGGGCAGTAGCTAGGTGATGTGTTGGGGGCGGTAGCGAGGCGGTGTGTTGGGGGCGGTAGCGAGGCGGTGTGTTGGGGCGGTAGCGAGGCGGTGTGTTGGGGGCGGTAGCGAGGCGGTGTGTTGGGGGCGGCAGCGGTAGCGAGGCGGTGTGTTGGGGGCGGCGGTGGGTTGGGGGCAGCAGCGGTAGCGAGGCGGTGGGTTGGGGGCAGCAGCGGTAGCGAGGCGGTGGGTTGGGGGCAACCGGGTAGCGAGGCGGTGTGTATTATCATGTATCTTTCTCCCCCGCTCCAATGAGTACATGTTCAAGACTGTTGGTACACTACTACACTTAATCAGTGTAGTGGTGAGGGAGTGGTTCTTTGGTGGTTGTAGTGGTGAGGGAGTGGTTGTATTGGTGAGAGAGTGGTTTGGTGGTTGTAGTGGTGAGGGAGTGGTTGTATTGGTGAGGGGGTGGTTCTGGTGGTGAGAGAGTGGTTTGGTGGTTGTAGTGGTGAGTGGTTTGGTGGTTGTAGTGGTGAGTGGTTTGGTGGTTGTAGTGGTGAGTGGTTTGGTGGTTGTAGTGGTGAGGGTGTGGTTGTTTGGTGGTTGTAGTGGTGAGGGTGTGGTTGTTTGGTGGTTGTAGTGGTGAGGGCGTGGTTGTTTGGTGGTTGTAGTGGTGAGAGTGGTTGTTTGGTGGTTTTAGTGGTGAGGGAGTGGTTGTTTGGTTGTTGTAGTGGGGAGGGAGCTTTTGTAGTGGCGAGGGAGTGGTTGTTTGGTGGTTGTAGTGGTGGGGAAGTGGTTGGTGGTTGTAGTGGTGGAGTGGATGGTGGTTGTAGTGGTGAGGGAGTGGTTGTTAGGTGGTTGTAGTGGTGAGGGAGTGGATGGTGGTTGTAGTGGTGAGGGAGTGTTTGGTGGTTGTAGTGGTGAGGGAGTGGTTGTTAGGTGGTTGTAGTGGTGAGGAAGTGGTTAGGTGGTTGTAGTGGTTTAGTGGTTGTGGTGAGGGTGTGGGTGTTTGGGGTTGTAGTGGTGAGGGAGTGTTTGGTGGTTGTAGTGGTGAGGGAGTGTTTGGTGGTTGTAGTGTTGAGGGAGTGGTTGTTTGGTGGTTGTAGTGTTGAGGGAGTGGTTGTTTGGTGGTTGTAGTGTTGAGGGAGTGGTTGTTTGGTGGTTGTAGTGTCGGGGGAGGGGTTGTTTGGTGGTTGTAGTGTCGGGGGAGGGGTTGTTTGGTGGTTGTAGTGTTGAGGGAGTGGTTGTTTGGTGGTTGTAGTGTTGAGGGAGTGGTTGTTTGGTGGTTGTAGTGTTGAGGGAGTGGTTGTTTGGTGGTTGTAGTGTTGAGGGAGTGGTTGTTTGGTGGTTGTAGTGTTGAGGGAGTGGTTGTTTGGTGGTTGTAGTGTTGAGGGAGTGGTTGTTTGGTGGTTGTAGTGTTGAGGGAGTGGTTGTTTGGTGGTTGTAGTGGTGAGAGTGGTTGTTTGGTGGTTTTAGTGGTGAGGGAGTGGTTGTTTGGTTGTTGTAGTGGTGAGGGAGTGGTTGTTTGGTGGTTGTAGTGGTGGGGAAGTGGTTGGTGGTTGTAGTGGTGATGGAGTGGATGGTGGTTGTAGTGGTGAGGGAGTGGTTGTTAGGTGGTTGTAGTGGTGAGGGAGTGGATGGTGGTTGTAGTGGTGAGGGAGTGTTTGGTGGTTGTAGTGGTGAGGGAGTGGTTGTTAGGTGGTTGTAGTAGTGAGGGAGTGGTTAGGTGGTTGTAGTGGTTGTGGTGAGGGTGTGGGTGTTTGGGGTTGTAGTGGTGAGGGAGTGTTTGGTGGTTATAGTGGCGAGGGAGTGTTTGGTGGTTGTAGTGTTGAGGGAGTGGTTGTTTGGTGGTTGTAGTGTTGAGGGAGTGGTTGTTTGGTGGTTGTAGTGTTGAGGGAGTGGTTGTTTGGTGGTTGTAGTGTTGAGGGAGTGGTTGTAGTGTTGAGGGAGTGGTTGTTTGGTAGTTGTAGTGTTGAGGGAGTGGTTGTTTGGTGGTTGTAGTGGTGAGGGAGTGGTTGTTTGGTGGTTGTAGTGGTGAGGGAGTGGTTGTTTGGTGGTTGTAGTGGTGAGGGAGTGGTTCGTGGTTGTGGTGAGGGAGTGGTTGTTTGGTGGTTGTAGTGGTGAGGGAGTGGTTTGGTGGTTGTAGTGGTGGTTGGTGGTTGTAGTGGTGAGGGAGTGATTGGTGCTTGTAGTGGTGAGGGAGTAGTACAGTGGGTATAGTGGTGATGGAGTGGTTGTACGATGGTTGTAGTAGTGAGGTAGTGTACGATGGTTGTAGTAGTGAGGTAGTGTACGCTTGTTATGTAGTAGTGTGGTAGTGTACGCTTATGTTGTAAGGTAGTGTACGCTAGTTATGTAGTGAGGTAGTAAGTGTACGCTAGTTATCATGTAATGAGGTAGTGTACGCTAGTTATGTAGTATTGAGGTAGTGTACGCTAGTTATGTAGTATTGAGGTAGTGTACGCTAGTTATCATGTGAGGTAGTGTATGCTAGTTATGTAGTGAGGTAGTGTAAGCTAGTTATGTAGTGAGGTAGTCAATGTACGCTAGTTATCATGTAGTGGACCAGCCCAACACTCTTATCTGCTTCTGTTGTTCATCACAACATTCTTGTTGTCGTTCTTGTCAGTCTTCTCTTTGCAACTATTTGGTGCATGTCTTCTACATGTTGCAATTATTTATACCGTACGCACACAGCGAAGACCCCCTGCAACTACCAATAGGCGAGTATAAATTCACGAGTACTTTCTCTCTCTCTCGTTTTCGTTCTTTTTCTCTCGCTGGTCTTGGAACTTTTTGATAGCCTCTTGTATGTAGTACATAATGTAACTGTTAAAACTACAACCATCAAATGACGGATCAAGCAGACTGTGATGGGTCATCAGAAGCCAACACCCTGGTTCAGCAGTCAGTTACTCATCCCCCCAAAAAAGCCTCTTCCCCAGGCCTGGCTGTGACTGTGGCAAAACTCTGGAAACTACTCGTTGGTTATCATAAGTCTGCTCCTCCTCCCGCCCTGTTGACCCCGTCCTCTGTCCTGCTGACCCCGTCCTCCGTCCTACTGATGTTTCTCAACTCTGACTGATAGCTTTCATTGCTTTACGCATGCAAAATAATCCTGTGTGGGGGCATGGCGGTGCTGGTGGGGTGGGGCGGTGCTGGTAGTGGGGCGGTGCTGGTGTGGGGACGGGGCGGTGCTGGTGTGGGGGCGTGCGATAGGGAAGCATAGCTTGGTTTCGTTTATTGTCTAAGAACACAAAGAAGGAACGCTGCAACAGGCCTACTGACTCATGAGGAGCAGGTCCATGTGTCATGCGGGTTCGATTACGTGGATGGGGTAAAAATACTCACGTAGGCTGGTAGTACATATATAACGGGAAGAATGGGAAGCACCATCAGCCGACCTGCCTCTTTCTGCTCCCTATCTTAGACTGGCCCACCAGTGCGTACAGGGTGAGCGGTGTTTGAAATCATGCTATGGTCAGCAGCAACATGAATAACAGTGATTCACACAGACGGTTGGTAGCGAGTCATCTACTAGTACACTGGTTACTAGGAACTGGTACTACTACTACTGAGAGCTCGGCGACACTAACGTATGTCATCCTGACATACAACTAATACAAACTAGAGACGGCAGGTGTACGGCTCGTGTATTTATCTAACCTATTTTTAAAACTACACAATGTTGTAGCCTGAATAACTGTACTTGGGAGTTTGTTCCACTCATCCACAACTCTATTACCAAACCAGTGCTTTCCTATATCCTTCCTGAATCTGAATTTTTCCAACTTGAAACCATTGCTGCGAGTCCTGTCTTGGCTGGAAATTTTCAGCACGCTATTTACATCCCCTTTATTTATTCCTGTTTTCCATTTATACACCTCGATCATATCATCCCTAATTCTACGCCTTTCGAGAGAGTGCAGATTCGGGGCCCTCAGTCTATCCTCATAGGGAAGATTTCTGATACATGGGATCATCATCGTCATCCTCCTCTGCACGCTTTCCAAAGCATTTATATCCATTCTGTAATACAGTCACCAGAACTGAGCAGCATAGTCTAAATGAGGCCTAACCAAGGATATATAGAGTTGAACAACCTGAGGACTTCTATTATTTATACTTCTAAATATGAAACCAAGAATTCTGTTAGCTTTATTGCGAACACTAATGCACTGTTGTCTTGGTTTTAGATTACTGCTAACCAGAGCTCCTAAATCCTTTTTGCAATCAGTGGTATTAAGATCTACATTATTTAGTTTATATGTGGCATGGTTATTTAACTGTCCAACTTTTAGAACTTTGCATTTGTCTATATTAAACTGCATCTGCCACTTCTCCGACCATTGCATCAGTCTATTCAAATCATCCTGGAGTGCTCTAGTGTCCTCATTAGAATTAATTGGACGGCCTATTTTGGTGTCTATCAGCAAATTTGCTTATGTCGCTATTTATTCCCTCACCTGTGTCGTTTATGTAAATTGTGAACAACAACGGGCCCAACACTGACCCCTGAGGAACACTGCTTGTGACGTGCCCCCATTCTGATTTCTCCCCATTTATGCAAACTCTCTGCTGTGTATTTGTCAGCCATGCCTCTACCCAGGAAAAAATTTCTCCTATTCCGTGTGCCTTAAGTTTCCTCAATAACCTCTGGTGTGGAACTCTATCGAAAGCCTTACTGAAGTCCATATACACAATATCATATTCATTATCATGATCTACCTCCTCAAACACCTTAGTGAAAAAAGTAAGTAAATTCGTAAGACAGGAACGCCCCTTTGTAAAACCGTGTTGAGATTCATTAATCAATCTGTGCCTGTCAAGATGGCTACTAATTGCTTCGGCAATTATTGATTCCATAAATTTTCCCACTATGGAGGTAAGGCTTATTGGTCTATAGTTCGAAGCCAAGGACCTTTCACCTGCCTTGTAAATAGGTATTACATTTGCCATTTTCCACTTATCAGGCACTATGCCAGTTTGTAGTGATATGTTAAAAAGATTAGCCAAAGGTATGCTAAGTTCCTCTTTACATTCCTTTAACACACTTGAAAACAGTTCATCAGGGCCTGGGGATTTGTTAGGTTTTAGTTTCTCTATTTGTCTGAGGACCATGTCACTAGTTACCGCTGAGTGTAATATTCAGGGATTTAAGTTGTTCAATGTGGATAGATGTAATGGGAAGGGGGGAGGAGTTGCATTGTATGTTCGAGAAAATATTAATTGTTGCATAAAAACAGGTATAAAAATAGATGGAGCAGTAACAGAGTCTGTTTGGGTAGAGTTCGTGGAGGGTCAAGAAAAACTAATTCTAGGTGTAATATACCGACCTCCAGGCTTGGATCACGATAGAGGGAGACTTCTTTGGGACGAAATTGTTAGGGCTTCTGGACACAGTAACATAGTCATAGTAGGGGACTTTAACTTTAGCCAAATTGACTGGAATTCTTTGACAGGTAATCTAGAGTCCAGTGACTTCATGGAAACAGTTCAGGACTGTTTTCTGAAACAGTGTAACTGAGCCTACCAGGGGTAATAATTTGCTAGACCTAGTCTTGTCAAATAAGGAAACACTCGTGAATAATCTGGAGATCACTGAAGAGCTTGGCGCAAGTGATCACAAATCCATCACCTTTAGCATTAATTGGGAATGGAAGAATAATGATAATACAGTAAAAATCCCTGATTTTCGTTCTGCCGATTATAATGGACTTAGGGAACATCTGTCTAATCTTGATTGGGGTTATCTAGCTAATGATTTTATTGACGATAATCATACTTATAAATATGAAGGGATCTGCTTTTATGATTGTTTTCTTAATAATGTACACAGTGCCCAGAGTATATACATCCCCCAGAGAGAAATTAGGTCTAATAATAACGATCCCAAATGGGTTAACAGGAGGCTAAAGCATCTATTAGGGGAGAAAAGGGGAATTTATAGGCGGATCAGAAGAGGAGAGGTTAACCTTACTGACCAATATGTTCAGCTTAAAAGAGAAGTAAAAAAGGCGATTAGAAAGGCTAAACGTGACTATGAAATTAGAGTTGCTAATGAATCAAAGACTAATCCAAAGGGGTTCTTTCAAGTGTATAGGACGAAGGTGAAGGAAAAAGTAGGACCTCTGAAATCTGGGAATGGACAGCTGACGGATAATGAACTGGAAATGTGTTCCTTATTTAATGACTATTTTTTGTCAGTTTTTACACAGGAAGATGTAAATGAGATTCCAGTAATTAACAATTATTTAGTTCCTGATGAATTTAAGTTAACTAATATTACTGTCACGAGGGACATGGTTATTAAACAAATAGACAAACTGAAACAAAATAAGTCCCCGGGACCCGATGAGTTGTTTTCAAGGGTACTTAAGGAATGCAAGATGGAGCTTAGTCAGCCATTAACGAGTGTATTCAATGCGTCCATCCTTACCAGTGTTGTGCCAGAGTTGTGGAAGATGGCTAATGTGGTTCCTATATTCAAATCAGGGGATAAGTCCACTCCTTCAAATTACCGTCCAATAAGCCTGACATCTATAGTGGGCAAGTTATTAGAATCAATTATAGCTGACATTATCAGAAGTCACCTTGAAGAGCATAACTTGATAAATGAATCTCAGCATGGATTCACGAGAGGTCGTTCCTGCCTGACAAACTTACTGACGTTCTTCAATAGAACATTTGAGGCAGTTGACAGTGATAAGGAATATGATATTGTTTATTTGGATTTTAGTAAAGCCTTCGACAGAGTACCTCACAAGAGACTCTTAAGAAAAGTGGCAGCTCATGGTATAGGAGGTAAAGTTCTAGCATGGATTGAGGCATGGCTTACCAATAGAAAGCAGAGAGTTACCATTAATGGAGTGAAATCTGAATGGGGATTAGTCACTAGTGGCGTTCCACAAGGATCAGTTTTAGGCCCTCTCTTGTTCATAATTTACATTAATGACCTTGATGAAGGGATTACTAGTGACATGAGTAAGTTTGCTGATGATACAAAGATAGGCCGTATAATTCACTCTGAGGAGGATATCAATGAACTCCAGGACGATTTGAACAAATTAATGTCTTGGTCTGAAAAATGGCAGATGAAGTTTAATGTGGATAAGTGTAAGGTACTTGCCCTTGGTAATGAAAATAACCCTCGAAGCTATAATCTAGGTGAAGTAGACCTTGGTCATACAGAATATGAAAAAGACTTGGGAGTCATGGTAAGCAGAAATCTAAAGCCAAGACAGCAGTGCCTTAGTGTGCGCAACAAGGCCAACAGATTACTTGGATTTATCTCAAGAAGTATAAGTAACAGAAGTCCAAAAGTTATTTTACAGCTCTATACATCACTAGTGAGGCCTCATTTAGATTATGCTGCTCAGTTTTGGTCCCCTTACTACAGGATGGACATACTCATTAGAGAACATACAGAGAAGAATGACTAAACTGATTTACTGTGTAAGGAACCTCCCGTATGAAGATAGACTTAAAGCCTTAAATCTCCACTCTCTGGAGAGGCGTAGAATGAGGGGAGATATCATTGAAGTGTACAAGTGGATGACGGGCATAAACAAGGGAGACATTAATAAAGTACTGAGGGTGTCGAACCAGGTAAGAACCAGGAATAATGGATTTAAGTTGGATAAATTTAGATTTAGAAAGGACATAGGTAAGTACTGGTTTTCTAACAGAGTTGTAGATGCGTGGAACAGTCTTCCCAGTGGGGTGATAGAGGCTAGGACCTTGGGTAGCTTTAAGAAGAGACTGGACAAATATATGAGTGGGAGGGGCTGGGTTTGATTGGTGTTAAGGGGTACGGGAGTTATTTCTTGAGTAGCTTTAGGTAGATGTCGTTTTGTTAGGTAAGACACATATGCAACAGTTAGGTATCTTTATTATGAAACGTTTCGCCTACACAGTAGGCTTCTTCAGTCGAGTACAGAAAAGTTGATAGAAGCAGAAGATACTTGAAGACGATGTAATCAGTCCATCACCCTTAAAGTTTTGAGGTGGTCAGTCCCTCAGTCTGGAGAAGAGCATTGTTCCATAGTATGAAACAATATGGAGATGAAGTGACAGGATGGAGCCTTATATAGCGCCAAGAGGTGAGACGTAGGTCACTAGAAGAGGTAAGAACTCAGATGTTGGGAGGTCAGGTCCCTCTCAAATCCAGCCGTTCTCACAACCTCTACTAGTGAGAACGGCTGGATTTGAGAGGGACCTGACCTCCCAACATCTGAGTTCTTACCTCTTCTAGTGACCTACGTCTCACCTCTTGGCGCTATATAAGGCTCCATCCTGTCACTTCATCTCCATATTGTTTCATACTATGGAACAATGCTCTTCTCCAGACTGAGGGACTGACCACCTCAAAACTTTAAGGGTGATGGACTGATTACATCGTCTTCAAGTATCTTCTGCTTCTATCAACTTTTCTGTACTCGACTGAAGAAGCCTACTGTGTAGGCGAAACGTTTCATAATAAAGATACCTAACTGTTGCATATGTGTCTTACCTAACAACCTGTCGGTATTTTATACCATTTTAATGTTCAATCTAGATGTCGTTTTGTTAAGGACCTGCCTCGTATGGGCCAGTAGGCCTTCTGCAGTGTTCCTACATTCTTATGTTCTTATGTAATCGTACATAGTTTATCATCATCCTGCTCTATATAATCTATAATTTCAGGAATATCGCTAGTATTTTCCTGGGTGAAAACTGAGAGGAAGTAGGTATTGAGAATTTCACACACATCATTATCACTCGGTTATCTGACCAGAGTTACTCTTAAGTGGGCCAATCTTGTCCCTAATCTTACTTCTGTATACCTGAAAGAACCCTTTTGGGTTAGTCTTTGAATCCCTTGCGACCTTAGCCTCATAATCCCTTTTTGCTTTTCTTATTCCTTTCTTTATTTCTCTCTTTAATTGAATACATTGATTTCTTAACTGCCCATCCCCTCTTTTGGTACGCCTATATATGCCTCTCTTTTGACCAGTGAGATGTTTTAATCTATTGTTCATCCATTTGGGATCATTTTTGTTAGATCTAATTTCCCTACTCGGAACAGAAGTTGTCTGGGCAGCTAGAACTATGCTCTGAAAAACGTCATATTGGCAACCAAGATCACCTACCTGACCCATAGTCAGGACATCCCAATTTACCCCGCCCAGGTAATTTTTCAGTCCCATGAAGTCGGCCAAGCGAAAATCTGGGACAGAGATTTGATTGCAGTTATCTGGGTAATTCCATGATATATTGAAACTGTGATTTGTGATCACTTTCCACAAGCTCATCATTAACCTCAAGATTATTAATTAGTGAATCTTTGTTGGCAAGAACCAAGGCAAGCAGATTGTTTCCTCTAGTTGGTTCTGTCACAAACTTGTAAAAATCAATCCTGAACCGTATCAAGAAAGTCACTAGACTCAAGATTTCCTGTCATATTGTTCCAATCAATTTGTCTAAAGTTAAAATCTCCCATTATCACAACATTTTCATATCTAGATGCCTTATGAATTTCGTCCCATAACAGCTTACTGCCCTCCCTATCAAGGTTTGGGGGCCTATAAATCACACCCAAAATTAATTTGTCACGTCCCTCGAGAAACTGTAACCAAACAGATTCTGTGTTCGATGTTTCTAATCTTATATCATGTCTAAGACAATTTAAATTTTCTGACATACATCGCCACTCCACCATCCTTCCTGTTGACCCTATCAGTGTGGAATAGTTTATAACCCTGTATGTTGCATTCAGAAGGCATTTCTCTATCTTTCAGGTTGACCAGGTCTCTGTTATACCAATAATATCTATATTACCTACACTTGCAAGTAATCTTAGCTCATCTATCTTACTTCGTAGACTCCTACTATTTGTATAGTAAACCTTATGGGAGCTAGTCACTCGTTGCCCTCTACTATCTTTGTTTATTGATCAATTGATTTGCCATTACTAGCAACTTTATTTTGAATATTGTCTTTTAAACATATCCCTGAGGTATCCCGGTAATAACTGCTGTTTTAACCCTAATATTGCAGCCTGATTGTTTCCCACAAACACCCATACCTCTATATGATGAGCAGCTGTATGAGCAGCGCAGTGCTGATACGTTCAACTTGGTAAGTCTTCCCTAAACACCTTCGTGGTTTTGCTCTGCTCACACGTCCTCTTGACCACATTACACACTAGACTGTTCCTCAATAGTAAACAGAATATCATTTTTATTAGATATTAACTTAGTCGACCTTGACTAGTGTTGGTGTGGGAGCGCATCCCTTGATCAGCGGTGGTGTGGGAGCGCAACCCTTGATCAGTGGTGGTGTGGGAGCGCAACCCTTGATCAGTGGTGGTGTGGGAGCGCAACCCTTGATCAGTGGTGGTGTGGGAGCGCAACCCTTGATCAGTGGTGGTGTGGGAGCGCAACCCTTGATCAGTGGTGGTGTGGGAGCGCAACCCTTGATCAGTGGTGGTGTGGGAGCGCAACCCTTGATCAGTGGTGGTGTGGGAGCGCAACCCTTGATCAGTGGTGGTGTGGGAGCGCAACCCTTGATCAGTGGTGGTGTGGGAGCGCAACCCTTGATCAGTGGTGGTGTGGGAGCGCAACCCTTGATAAGTGGTGGTGTGGGAGTGCAACCCTTGATCAGTGGTGGTGTGGGAGCGCAACCCTTGATCAGTGGTGGTGTGGGAGCGCAACCCTTGATCAGTGGTGGTGTGGGAGCGCAACCCTTGATCAGTGGTGGTGTGGGAGCGCAACCCTTGATCAGTGGTGGTGTGGGAGCGCAACCCTTGATCAGTGGTGGTGTGGGAGCGCAACCCTTGATCAGTGGTGGTGTGGGAGCGCAACCCTTGATCAGTGGTGGTGTGGGAGCGCAACCCTTGATCAGTGGTGGTGTGGGAGCGCAACCCTTGATCAGTGGTGGTGTGGGAGCGCAACCCTTGATCAGTGGTGGTGTGGGAGCGCAACCCTTGATCAGTGGTGGTGTGGGAGCGCAACCCTTGATCAGTGGTGGTGTGGGAGCGCAACCCTTGACCAGTGGTGGTGTGGGAGCGCAACCCTTGACCAGTGGTGGTGTGGGAGCGCAACCCTTGACCAGTGGTGGTGTGGGAGCGCAACCCTTGACCAGTGGTGGTGTGGGAGCGCAACCCTTGACCAGTGGTGGTGTGGGAGCGCAACCCTTGACCAGTGGTGGTGTGGGAGCGCAACCCTTGACCAGTGGTGGTGTGGGAGCGCAACCCTTGACCAGTGTTGGTGTGGGAGCGCAACCCTTGATCAGCGGCGGTGTGGGAGCGCAACCCTTGATCAGCCGTGGTGTGGGTGGTTGGAAGAGGAGGGAGGGGGGGGTCTTCGACCTTGATCGGAGGTAGTGTGTGGGGGGTCTGCCGCCCTTGACCCGATATGGCAGGGTGGCGGAGGAGGTGACTTACCCTTGATCCTAAGTGGGGAGGAAGGGAGGGTAGGTAAGTGTGTCTGCCGCCTGGATCGATACTCTGCTTTCCTCTTGTGTTGTCTAGTGTACCAGGGACTGTGTTGTTTAGTGTACCAGGGACTTTGTGTTGTCTAGTGTACCAGGGACTGTGTGTTGTCTAGTGTACCAGGGACTGTGTGTTGTCTAGTGTACCAGGGACTGTGTTGTCTAGTGTACCAGGGACTCTTGTGTGGTATGGGCTTGCGGTGCAGTCTTATACGGGAGAGGAAATATTACAGTAGCAAGAAGTATTAAAGTACAGTTAGGACAGTAAAGATTATAAGTACAAGTAAAAAAAAAAAAACACCGGTTATTTTAAGTTGTTTATAAGAAAGAAAATGCCATTCCTTCCAGTCTGCAAAATATTTAACAGCCTTCCATTTTAGTCTTATCAGCGATAACTTCGTTCAGTATCGGGCCTTTATTTAAAGATGAAATATTCACTGACAATAAGGAAGAGAGTTAAATATTGGTCACAATACGACTGCTCGGTGAACCAATGATCACTTTACACATCAAGGATACTTATAAGATTTTTATGAACGAGACAAAACTCCACCGACACCACAATTTGTGATGTAGTCTTATCTCCATTTGATTTTGAATAGGCTATCGACAGCATTCCCATACACTCTGCTCCAGGCCCAGACTCTTGGCACTCCATATTCATCAAAAATTCCAAGAAATCGTCCGAGGCCTTCATTATTCTCTGGAGAAGGAGCCTGGACAGA